>NC_136983.1:27602056-27710432 GCF_032717465.1 Coenobita brevimanus | reverse complement strand
CAGGTCCAACAGCAGTAGTTTAGTACAGGAAGGATGTTGCCTTCAGGTGTACAGTACACAAGATAGAGGCGTTATAAATAAACACTGGCTTCTTAAAGTTCACTGTCTTTATTTTCCAAATGGTTATACTTAATTCTTTCCAACTTCACTATTCTCACAAGCACTGGGGCTATACACAGTTTACTAATTGCAGTTACACTTAATGCTTGACAACACTTTACTGTTAGTACACTTAATGCTTGCCAACACTTCACTTATTACACAAGTACCGAAAATAATCTTCACTGACAGTAATTACACTTAATGCTTGCCAGCAACACTTCACAAACTTCACTGAAAACCAACTAAACTTCACTGAAACTGAACTGAAACCCGACTGAACTTCTTATATAAACTTGCATTGTTTGGGAATCCAACTACTTCTCCACAATTCTGGATCCTGCTGGTCTTGTACTTGCCCCTAGCAACAACAGTTACCAACTAGGAGACATCAAAACATGCTAGAGTTTTCTTACATAACATTCTAAATCATTTATCATACAAACTTAAATTACATAATTTAACAAGCAAGCACTTAAATAAAACATTATAGAGAAAAAGCAAAAAAATTAATGTACAACTTACGAAATATCTACGCTTGCAAACAGCAGGTAAACTGGCAACACTGACTCGTACCGAAACCGGAACTACTGTACACGAAACGCAGAGAAGCTTCTCGAGCACCTAGCTGGCAAATCTCACTCCTTAACTCTACCCTCTCCCTAGTTCTTTGTCGTCCCGACAAAACTACACTATATACAAACACAAACCTTAATCTTAATGGAACATCTAACTATATATATACACAAAATAATCCTTCAACTTATCAGGTCTTCTATACCAATTCTGACGATGTCCTTGCTCCTCCACACAGTCCACTCCTCCAGGAATGTCTTGGTCCTCTTCTTGATTCACTTCTTCTCTTGGGGAACTGTCACCATCCTCTTGCACTTCAGCTCCTTGGTCTCCTCAACATCCTCAGCTGTGGGTGAGCACAATTCCTCAGAGACATCCCAGCTGTATTGTCCTGGCCCATGGTACTGCCACAGATGGTTCACGTGTACCACCTTTGGGCAAGACTTCCTTCCTCCCCGAATCTGATATGTTACGTCTGATAGGCAGTCCAACACAGTGTAAGGCCCGTCCCGTGGGCTCTGCAGCTTCGGTGACTGTCCCTTCTTACGCTGAGAATTGTATAACCAGACTCTGTCACCATCTTTGAAGCTCACTTCACTTGTCTTGGCATCATACTTGCACTTCATCACTTCTGAAAACTTGAGGCTCCTCACACTTGTTGATGTACCTCAGCCGGCCTTTCCTGAAGGTGTTACGCATAGCCGGTGGTGTCTGTAGGCAGCTCTTCACCATGTGGTCTTTCCTTTAACAAGTCAATGGGTAAACGAAACTCATGGCCCAACATCATTTTTGCAGGAGTGTAGCCAGTAGACTCATGGAGTGCAGACTGATATGCCATCAGCAATGCAAGTAACTTCTGGTCCCACTCTGTCTGTCCATCTACGCAGTACTTGGCCAGTTCTTGTCCCAGGGTTCATTTGAATTTCTCCACCATCCTGTCTGACCGTGGTCTTAGGGGGGTCGTCCTGGTCTTCTTGATCCCCAGTAACTTGCAGCACTCACAGAACGCAGCAGACTCGAAGTTCCTACCCTGGTCTGAATGTAGCTCTTGTGGCATCCCAAAATGACAGAAAAACTGATCAACCAACACCTGAGCAACAGTCACAGATCTCTTGATCAGGGATAGCATAGGCTTCTGGCCAATTTGTGAAGTAGTCCACAGTGACATATGTATACCAGTTCCCTCTTTCAGTGAGTGGCAAAGGTCCAGCAATGTCCACCACAACTCTTTCCATCGGTACACCCACTTGGTACAGCTGGAGATGGGTGCAGCCACGTTTCTTGGGTCCCTTCTTGGCACAGCATACATCACAAGCCCAACACCACTTTTTAACATCCTGACGCATGCCAATCCAGTAGAACCTCTGTCACAGCTGGCTTAGAGTTTTCTTCACTCCCAGGTGCCTGCTAGTGATCTGGTTATGGGACTCATCCAAGATATCAGACCTCATCTTCTTTGGAACCACCAATTGCCAATACTTGCTGAGACCATTGGCTGTCTCCCACTGATGCTCCAGTAATCCGTTGCTCAAGCCAAGAAGGTCCCACTGACTCCAGTAGCTCTTGGTTGCAGAGCTTAACCTGGAAACTTCTTCCCAAGATGGTCACACTGTACTCTGCTGCAGCCACTCCAGCACTGGTTGTAAATCTGCATCCCTCTTCAGGTCTTCATCTGACGCTGGCCCTGTCACAACAGTACGGCGGCATTTCTTCCTATGCTTTCCATTCCTAATACACTCCTTGCTGTCTCTTCTGTCTTCTCGCACACTGTTCATCAAGGTTCTCTTTCATTTCTTCAGTGGCGGGTCTTCTGCAGCCTTCTTCTTATCATCCCAACCATTCTGATCCGCAGGTAACTTAAACTGTGCATGCTAAGCTTCCCAAGATACTCTACCATCAAATTCCTTAGGTTCATTTTTAATTGGATCCCGATTATAGCTATGCACTTCACTGGTTTTGTGGCCTAAAAACTGGGGCATCATAATTAAGGCCAGGGCTTACCACATCTGCATTCTGATTATTCAATCCTGTAATGTTATCCTTAGGTGCTTGGGCTCTGTCAAGATTGACCATACACTGTCCATTCTTTTCATATACTCCCTGTACACTAACCTTAGGCTCAGCAGTGCAGTATTTCTCTACAGCCTCAATTCTCTTACCAACCATCTGCACATGGTCAACTACATGCTCCAACTGGTTATCTACATGCTGTCTGCGCTCCATCACTATTCGCTCACTAATCTTCAGCTGGTTGTCCACATGCTGTTTGCACTCCATCACTATTTCCTCACTAACTGTCTTCAACTGGTCATCTACATGCTGTTTACACTCCATCACATTATTGCTTACCTCATACTTCTGCTGCTCTAGCTCAGCATCTACTTCCTCCTTAAGATGTTGCTGTTCCTCCTTCATTTCCCCCATGAAGGCATCCAGTTGTCCTTGCACCCTCAGTTGTACTTCCTTCTGTTGCTCCTTGGATGCCTCTTGAGGTTGCTCATATCGTCTTTTTCTTCTTCACATTGTGTCTCTAGTTGTTCCCTATGTGCCTTCACTTGTAGAGTTCATGCCAGTGTTAGTTCTTTGAGTTCTTTCTCTCCTTCAATCATTGTCAGTAGTTGGACACTTCGTGCTTCCAATACAGTAGCTTCATGATTGCAACCGATGACACCACGTCTTCCTGCCCAGCTCGAGATCCTGTCTGCACACCTCCTGCTTCCATGTCGAAGCTTAGCCTCACTGCAGCCCTGAAATAACAATAATCCCACTCCTGACACAAGTGTTACGTCCTCTCCCCACGTTGCCACAGGCTCCAACAGCAGTAGTTCAGTACAGGGAGGACGTTGCCTAGTGAGTCGTTCTTCCTATGATCAGCCTTCAGGTGTGCAGTATACAAGTCAGCTAAGGCGTTATAAATAAACACTGGCTTCTTAAAGTTCACTGCCTTTATTTTTCAAAAGGTTACACTTAATGCTTTCCAACTTCACTTCACTAATCTCAAAAGCACTGTGACTATACACACTTTACTAATTGCAGTTAATGCTTAACAACAGTTTACTGTTAGTACACTTAATGTTTGCCAACACTTCACTTATTACACATGTACCGAAAATAATCTTCACTGTCAGTAATTACACTTAATGCTTGCCGCAACAGTTCACAAACTTCACTGAAAACCAACTAAACTTCACTCAGACTAAACTGACACCCGACTGAACTCGGTCTAATCTCTTATCCATCCTTATATAAAGTTGCATTGTTCGAGCATCATCTACTCCACAGTTCTGGAACCTGCTGGTCTTGTACTTGTCCCTAGCAACAACAGTTACCAACTAGGAGACATCAAAACATGCTAGGGTTTTCTTACATTAAATAACACTCTAAATCTTTTACCATACGAACTTAAATTACATAATTTAACAAGCAATCACTTCAATAAAACATTATAAAGAGCACAAAAATTAATGTACAACTTACAAAATAACTACACTTGCAAACAGCAGGTAATCTGGCAACTCTGACTCATACCGAAACCGGAACTACCGTACACGAAACGCAGAGAAGTTTCTCGAGTACCTAGCTGGCAAATCTCACTTCTTAACAGTTTTTAAGGTACTATTTCAAGAGAGGTTAATTTAAGATCAAGGTTAGGTTAGGTCAGTTTATGTTAGATTAGGTAAATTTTTGTTAGGTTAGATTTGTTTATCTTTTCACTGGGTTATGATTAGCTTAGCTAAGTTTAACTTTGTTTAGGCAAATTGAAGGTTAGGTCAGTGTTGGGTTGGATTTTATTAGATTAAAGAATTATGTTAGGTTCGGTTTATGTTTAGGTTAGAGTAGGTAAATTTTAGTTAGGTTAGTTTATAGTTTTGGACTGTTATTGTGAGGTTAGCTTTGTGAAACTTTGGTTAGGCTAATCTAAGTTGGGTTAGTGTTGGATGAGATTAGTTAAAGAATTTTGTTTGGTTATGTTAAGCTTTAGTTACACTTAGGTTAAACTGGATTATTTTCAATTGGTTATTTAGGTTATGTTAGTTTATTTGGGGGATGGGGTAGGTTAAATTTTGCTTAATTTGTTAGGTTACGCTAACTTTAGGGTAATGGGGAATTTGGACATTCCAAGGTGGGAATAAGTAGAAAAAGCCAAAACGATCATAAAACCATTTTATGTGTTGGTTTTACAGCTGATGGTTTTAGGCTTTTAATCTGTGCTTGTTAACCTGCCGCATGCCAGTGCCGTTTTAAAACGGTCTGACATAATTCTGTGGCCAGTGCCAGTGCCGTTTTAAAATGGTTTAAAATAAAAAACTTCACTATGACCGCAATTTTCAAGATTCGCGGGTAAAAATTGGCTGGCATGTAAGGTAACTGTTCCTCTACCATCCCCCAGGCTGTCAAGGCCATACGCTCACTCGCTCCCCCCCCCCTCACGGTCGCTCTGCCTCACTCTGCCTGTGTCCTCACCCAGTGCTGTACATATTGAAGGCATTTTGTAAATATTTTCATGTAAGTGTAAGTTGTAAATATTTTCTTGTAAGTGTAAGGACTATATAGTGAAGTCAAGTTGTAAATACCTTCTTGTAAGTGCCAAGACTGTACATAATGAAGTCAGGTTGTACCTATCTTCAAGTAAGTGTAAGATAATCCATTCACAATGAGAAAGACAAATTGTGATAGATGTTGAAGAAATAAGTAATCAGAAAAGTGTACTGAACATTGCTATACCTTCCCAGCATAAATACCTGAGTATATCTTACATAGAAAACGGCTTTCTCTCACGTACGTGGTGAGCATGAGAGAGCGGCTATACCTGTATATGAGTATCCAGGACTCAATAAAACTCATTTCCGAGCCTCAGTGAGCATTCTAATGGTGAAATTCGTTGTTTTCACATCAAAATCTATCATTTTTAAGCAAATAAAAAAGGTTGAAAAATGGCCAGCACTGGGGTGACCCATAGGGCTAAAAATAGCCAGCATGCGGCAGGTTAAGAGTAAGGACAAAATCTGGGTCCTTAAATAATTGGCATGGCACATAAAAGTACAAAATCTTTATAATATACCCCGAACATACCAAAAATTTCCACAAGACCACAAAATTCCATGCCATTAAATTTTAGAATTAAATCTAGAGTATATGTTTATTTAAAATAACTCCCAAGAGGGGATTCCATCCTCCCTAGGGAGTTAGAGAGGAATCATTTAGTATTCTCTGGCAAGAGTTAGGAATGACCTAGAATAGCATGCGGGTCTCTGGCTAAGGTTAAGGTGTGATAAGATAAATTTAGCTTGTTAGGTCAGGTTAAGAGTAGCTTGTTCTGGTAACTTAGGTTAGCTTGCTCAGTTTGATTATGTTTGTTGACCTAAGTTTTTATGTTAGATTAGATATTTAAGTTAGGTAAGATTAGGTTGTTCGATTAAGATTAGGTTCAGTTAGGGTTAGTTTAGGTTAGCTTAGCTTAGGTTGTCAGTTACCTTAGACCAGGTTATTTTAGGTTATTAGGTCAGGATAGGCTATTGTTAAATAAAGGAAATACGTTATTTCCCTTGCTGGAGCTTTTATCCCTGGGGCATGTATACTAGGGGCCTTTTTTTCCACATAAACTGTCACGTACAGTAGTGTACAATGTAGAGCAGTGTCAGTTTAGTTACGTACAACACACATTAATGTCGTAGTAGTGTTGTATAGCTGAAATGTTAAATATACGAAAAATTCAGTCTGTACAGTATACTGAAAGTAATGTCTGTCTATCTGTCAATCTATAGCCCGACGTCCTAATCCCGCAAAGGGTGGCCACAGACAAAACGCCTCCAAGTCGCTCTGTCACCCACCATTTGACTGCCCTCCCCAACTCACTCACTCCTCCCTCATATACCTCTCAACTCCATCCCTCTACCCCATCCTCGGTCGTCCCCTCCCTCTCCCTCCCGCCACTTCACCTACATACACCCTCTTAGTCAGTCTTTCGTTCTCCATTCCACATGTCCAAACCACGTCAATGTATTTCTCTTAATTTTCTCAACCACATCCACATCCACCCCACAACGTTCCTTGATTTCACTCGTCAACCTGTCCCTCCATGTCACTCAAAATGCTCCTTTCAAGTAACTCATTTCCACTGCTTTCACTCTTGACTTGTTCCCCTCCAGCAAGGTCCATGCCTCGCTTCCATACGTCAGGGTAGGGTATTATCATGCAGTGATTTCTTAAGTTCGAAACTCACCTCCCTATATCTCATCACTGCTTTCAGTGAACAAACAACCTTCCTTCCCTGCTGTACCCTTTCAAGCACTTCATCCCCAGAAGTTCCATCTTTACTCATCACACTACCCAAGTACTTGAATGCACTCACATTCTCCATATCCTCACCATCCAACCTCACTGTGCATTTTGTGACTTCGTTCCACTCAAACATCACAACTTTACTGTTGTTTACATTAACTTTCAGATTCCTCTTCCTTCACACTGTCCCAAATTCATTCACCAAACCTTGAAACACCCATTCATTTTCACTCAACAATACTGTATCATCAGCAAACAGCAACGTCGGAATCTTCCACATCTCACCCTCATTCATTAGAGCCACTCCCACATCCACTGCCCTACCTTGCACCTCCTTTACAACCCCAAGCATGTTTATATTAAACAGCCATGGAGACAACACAGATCCCTGTTTCAGTTCCACATTTAGATCACGGAACTCATTCAGCTTATCATCCATTCGCACCATAGCCCAATCTCCTTCATACATACTCTTCACGGCACTCAACAACTTCCCCTCCACTCCATATATTCTTAATACCTTCCACATACAGTACCTTGCCTATCCATTCTGTCATAAATTTTCTCCAAGTCCATGAAGGCAGCATACACTTTCCTTCCCTTCTCTAGATACTTCTCCACCAAACATCTTAGAACAAATATCTGATCTACACACCGTTTTCCTTGCTAAATCCCCCTTGTTCTTCTCAAACTTCGGCTTATCACATTTTCTGTGCAGCCTAACCTTGGCCATCACTAAGTGATGGTCCGAGATTCCATTTCCCCACCCTCTCCACACTCTTGCATCCAACACTTGTCTTCTCATTCGCTTACCCACACACACATAATCTATCATTGTTGTATTACTGTATAGTAACAGTAATGTATAGTAATGCTGCACAACATGCAGCAGTAGTTATGCTGGTAATGTGAGTAATGTTTTCTGCTCACTCTGCACTTCCCAAACTGATAACACATTTGATATATTTCATTCAAATGTGAGAGGGCCTGTCCATTGTTTTGATTTCTCGTCAGCTGAGAGAGAAAGTGTCTTCAAACACAATGATTGGCTGAAGCTTCAAGGCAGAGAAGCATCTTGCGTTGTGATTGACCAAAGAGATTATCAGCTGAGTTGGGAAAACTTCCCCAAACACAGCGAGTTCTTCCCCCACCCCTAAGCCTTACGGTAACTGTACCATGGTGGGAGAAATGTTAGTGCATGGCAAAACAACGATCATCGTACAGGGACTGTAGCGGTGGTGGCCTTATGGTAACCTTATGGGGACGTGATAATGCATCCGCCCCCAGGAAGCTGTGGTGGCAAACAGTGTGTCGGGAGTACCAAGGATCATAGACAATAAGGATAACCTGCTGAAACGTCATCAGTTTAGCACCACCTCCCCCTCAGTGACGCCACACCCTGACAGTGATGTAATGTGGTGATGACAGGACAAAGGGCAAGGATAACAGACAAGGGTACATCGTTGCTCGGAACAAAAACGAGAGATTATATTCATCTTGTTACTCATTCACACCCACATTTCATTCTTTTACACATTATAAAAGGCTTACGCTTAAATTCTGCAGTCTTCACACTGATGATTAAAAAAAAAATCCCGCATATAACTTCCGAAGCTGGGGACCACCTCAACTCGGCATCTTTTGACCAAAAGGCGAAATATTATATTCATCTTGATACCCATTCACACTCACACTTCACTCTTTTACTCATTGTAAAGGACTTATGCTTAAATTTAGCAGTCATTGCACTAATAATAATTAGAAAAAGTAATCTATAATAAACTCTCGCATAACCTGCAGAGTCGATGGAAGTTACAGTGCAAAATATTAACATGTTACTGAAACGAAAGAATGGTTAGCAGAACTTACATAAAAATAGTCCAACCCTACAAACTTACTGACCTCTATGTCCACATCTGAGTTATTATTTAGATACCCAGTTTTGGCTGTCAAGGTGTCTCTGCTGCAGGAATTGAACTTACTAATTACAGAAAAAATCATAACCTAGTACAAGCAAAAATCGTAGTCTTGTATGGTATATTCAACAGACTAAATGCACTCTCAGTGTTTTTATAATGCTGCACTGGAATGATCCTTATACAGATATCTTTTCACTAATTATACTAACTTTTCCCGCTGAACAAGGCAATGTGAAGCAACTCTGTGTTTGCAAGGCTATGTAATCCTTGGCAATTTCACACTAAGCATGCAGTAGGGGATAACAGCCTCAAAACTGATCCAGTGCACTACCAGTCAGATCCATACACTAACCTTCATCAGCCTAGCTCAAGGCCTAATTACACCAGTACTCGTGTATAATTATTGTGTAATGTAATTCAGCTAACCATGGCCAGGATTACCTGGAGGACCAATGTTGAAAAAACTGAAGACCGTAGCAAAGTATTACTACTAAGTAATTTTAGCCTGAACCTAACCTGTTGCTGTGTCTATTCTGCGAGATGGTACACACATATGTGTGAACTGTGCCTAATTTTATACTCTATGAAGGCTAAGTACGATTCTATTGCATAAGAGTTTAATTTAACCTGTAACCAGGGCCAATGCAAATAGTGTAACCGCAAGTTTAGGTCTAAACTATGAACCTGCTTCAAATTTGGACTTTAGAAGTCGTAGAGTTAGTACAGCCCAAGGATCAAGGATCCGACAATTTCGTTGACATGATCCCCGATTCTTTTTTCTCAACGAAGTATGGAAGTTTGTAATCACAATGAAATACTTCTAGCAAACACGGGCAAAATTTGTATTTACCGTACCACTTTGAGTTTTTTTTTTCTTTTTTTTTTTTTGTCTTTAGGGAACCAGAAAAACTTTATACCTCAACAGTTTTACTTTCGGGAGCTATTATTGCACCCAAACACCGCACATATCACCATTTCAGCAGTGCACAGTTGCACACCGGTAAGCTGGCAGGAGTGATCGTCATCAGATGACTCAATGTTTACATGTGTGACGTAATAAATCGTGCATTGTGGGTAAAACAAATGCTTAGTGAACAATCCTTATATGTCTATTGTCCTTGGGGAGTACACCATCACAACTGCCAACTCCGACTATTGTGAAGCAGTGCGAGGATATACCGAATCGGCGGTCATTTACCGAATCGGCACCTTTAAATTGAAAATATAGTAATTTTCATCACCCTATAGGTTCATGTACACCGAATGACCTGAAATCCAGTCAAAAAATTGTGCTTACTATTTCTGTTAATAAAAAATCAGGTCTCAGAGCTAAAATATACTCAAGTTTGCGGATATTTACCTTTCAGATCGTCAACAAGCATTGATAGACTTCCATTTCGCATAAATATTGATTTAAAGCACAAATAAATGTATTTGCATTGTAAATCAATATTTACCCAAAACGAAGTCTGTCAAGGCGAGTTGTCAAGGTCGCTAATTTCAGCAAATTTTTGCTCTGAGTCCTGAAATTAAACATGTATTATTAACTAGATTTCAGATAATGTGTGTATGAACCTATATGACGATAAAAATAAATAGTAGCCTAATATATACAGCTTAACTTAGCGGTCACCTGTCAAGCAAAACCAACTCTAACTTTGGTTTAAGCCAGTGATAGCAATGTGAAAATCTTATTCTCCAGATCAGACTGGCTGTTACAAAAAAAAAAAAAAAAAAAAATCTAATATCACCAGTATATAAGACCAAGACTCCACAGAGGTCTGGCTGTCCACGGCCAGGCCTTTCTAAGAGGAGAAAACACTGAAATATTTCGGTGTTTGCGAATCTTCCCTATGTATTACTGCCCAGTTTCAGGGCTATATGCCTCTGGAGTCAGGACCTAGCAAAACTTATAGTGATTCAGCCCACAGATCACTTCATTATGGCTTTATCAAATCTAATCTTTGTTATACTGAGTTATCCTACATGTACCCCCTGGCTGTTGCAGGGTTCGCTGTCACTACGAATCGCTCTAAACCCACAAAACTCTTCACCAAAGCCAAACATAGCATACTTCATCTTCAAGAGAGCAGTCTCACTAAGTCTTACATACCTAGCATGATAACAGCTGAAAATCACAGAAATTTTACCTGTACTGAAGTATGATTCCCAGATATTATTGAGTGGCTATCAGCTGTGGCCTTGGTGTGGTCTGGACGTCACGCCGAGGGTGCATGTTTCGGGCGAGATATGATATTCTACAAATTGTATTGGCTATTTTTCACAGATATTAAATCGGGGAAAAACATGATAATTTTCTGATGATTACGAGTGACCATTTTATTATTTTATGTAACTTGTACACGACCATCAACCAATCCATTGTATTAATTGGCTCTTTTTTTTTTTTTCCCTAATGGGGCCGAAATAACAGATGTACAGAAAGTATTTAGGTACCAGTTGTACCCTTTAGATCACGACCAATTTTACCAAATTTTGCACAAACACACGTTTTATACATTGGAACAAACTGAAACTAGGGGCAAGACCATTGCGTACACATTAAAAAATCAGGGGGGACATGATGCACCCTAGTCATCATCATCATCCCGACGTATTTTCCCCATGTACGGATGGGTTACGATAGAGTACAAGAGAGTAAGAGAACCTAACAGTGGAAGAACTAATCAACATCTTTTCCAGTTCAAAGGGCCACACTCTCACCATTCTAGCTCCTGAAATCCTTACTCCACCTCACGGGCATGTCTTACCCCGCCAATGTGCTTAAAAGGACTAAAAATCATATTTTTAATGATATAATCTTTTTTAGGCAGCCTCAGAGGAAGAATCAAACCTCTTTCAAATATGTGTTATGTTGATATCTTTGGACCATTTTCTTAAGATGAGATATTTTTTGACTTGGAAGGTTTCTTTAAGAACCATTCGCTTTAGTAATTGTCTCTAGACCTGACTAAAACCACGTATATGCAGCAGCACCTGACAGAGAGGTTGGAGTAACATAGATCAATATAGGTCTCTCTCTCTCTCTCTCTCTCTCTCTCTCTCTAGGCGGGCTCACTTCAACAGCCGGACCTACCTCAAGTTCGTCATTGCCCAGAGCTTCATCACTGCGGACGGATCTCAGTCAGTGTACATAGGCAGAGAGAGGATCCTGCCTGCTGCTAACGCCTGGCCACTACCCCACGATGCTCCCTATAAACATCTTTTTGACAAGTACATCCTGGCCATAAGGGAGGTGAGATGAGGTTACACCATTATCATGCACCCATCCAAGCAATACCTATTTGTTTATGCCTACATCCCCCATCCATTCATTCCCCCATCATTCAAATGATCATCCTTATATTATCATCAACAAAAACAACAACGTCAAACTTCAACAATATCATTATCAGTACATCACTAATTAAGTCATCATCAACAACATCCATCATTAACTTTACCATCATATTTATTCAGTTCATTGCGTAATTAATGTACTATTTTTCGGCGTCGTCATCATCACCATCACCATCATCATAATCATCACAACAGCAACGTCAAACATAAAAAATATCATCATCTGTTATACTGTACGTAGTTAATTAATTCTTCTTCATCATCGTTCATTATGTATCTATATATATTTTTCACATGCGTTCATTTTTTGGTATAGTCAGGGGTTCCTAGACTCCTCATCTCATCGTCTCCTTCCTCCAATTTTAGAATTTTCATTAACCTCCAAGCATTCGTTAGATAAAGGTAATTCATTAAAAACCTCTGTAATTTATCAATAGCGTTACGAATAATAATAATAATAATAATAATAACTAATAATAATAAATAATAATAATAATAATAATAATAATAATAAATAATAATAATAATAATAATAATAATAATAATAAATAATAATAATAATAAATAATAATAATAATAATAATGATAATAATAATAATAAATTAATGTGAAGTAATAAAAAATAGGTGATAGTTAAACATTAAAGATAATAGATTTAACATACCTTTTCTACTAAAATTTTTGATATCATTAATGGGAAGGATGCATCCGATGAGCTTTAACAAAGGCACTGATACAATATATTGGCGAGTTTTAGTTGTAAGTCAACACACTCTTCACGGTTCAGGCTGTCCAATATTGTCCTGGCCTGAACAATCATAATATCTTTAACCTGGAGACGTTTGTGTAATTCATTAGATTTTCAATATAGATCTGCCAAATAGAACAGAGAAATCTTACATTTTTTTTTTTTTTTTAAACTTTTCACATAGTGACGGGCTTACATTTGTTAGTAACAGCACAGTTAAGTTGTACAAGTCTACAAGTCTTTGCAAGCTATCACACTAGACAGCCACCTTACCTCAGTGTGCAAAAATAATTGGTTCACAGTATCATCATTCTTTTCACACAGCATTGCAAACAATCGCGAGCTGAATGGATGTCCTTTGATTTTATTAATTGTTCTGATACAAATTTTCAAGGAATTATACACTTCACCACTAAGTTTCTTGACTATAGGTTGGTATCTCTGTAATACACAATGAACAGTACGTACATCAGGTACCTTTTCCTTGAGGAAAGTGGGAAATCCTCTGTGGCAGCTGACCATTGCTGGTGCAACAGGTAATAGTGCTGATGGGTAAACAGTGCTTCACCAAATACTCCACGAAACATCAAAAATTTTTCTCACCTTTTGCAATGGCTCAAAGATACTTGGCAAATAAAAATTCGTCAACAAAACAATTTTGACTTGGAATGTTATGCCTCACATAGACCATAAGAATATTTGAACTGTCTAAAGATGACTCATCGAGTTGGACAGAAAACTTGGAGTGTCGAAGTTCAGATGTCAAAGTTTCTTCCATATCATCGGCCATCTCATTAATTCGTCACTGCACTGTATTAGCACTTAATGGCAGACATTTTAGGACAGGTTGAGAGTATTTCTTCATAACAGTTTCAATCACCTGTTTAAATACTGGAATTATGATGTCCTTGCCAACTGTAAACGATTTTCCTTTTTGTTATGGTGAGGGAGGCACTTTGTGATGCCTTCAGTCCTCCTTCATTATCAACATTCGCAGTTGCTTTGAAAAATGTCCAAAATTTTGGTCGATTTTTTCTTTTTTCTTTCAGTTCTTTAAAATAATCAAGATTATTGTAATTCTTATCAGAGTGAACTTTTTCAAGGTGGTCTTTCTTCTTTATAGATTTCAGTGCACCACCATTGGAAGTTTTTTTTTTTCACATAATGGGCATATAGGCATTGTTCCATTGGTAAACGAAGTGATGCATCCAAATTTCAAATATTTTTGTGAACGTTGTCAGCACCTCTTGGAGGAGTTAAGCTCAGTAAGGGAAGTGAAAAGGAATATTAATTGTACGTCTCGATAAGCGTAGTCGTGGGTATTTGTAGGGAGATAGGGAGGTCGATTGTAGATCGTCAAAGCGCTACCAGAATAAAGTCGTGAGACGTAGCATGGTTCGAACTTGTCACTGCTTACTAAAATGGTCAGTCGTCGGCTACAGTGAATATGTAGGTCTCTCTCTCTTTTTCTCACCTTCCCCTTTTGTGTATCAGCGAGGTGAGGTAGAGCACTCGAGTTATAGAGTTTATTGTACAGTTATATTGAATTGTGAGATACAGCTTAACATAGCGTGATGGCAAAGCCTCCTAACTGACCCTCATGTTATCGGGCCTTCTCTCCAACCCTTTCTGATCTGAAGGAATCTCTCTGACATTATATACAGCGTGGAAAGGATGTGTGTGTGTGTGTGTGATGTAGTGTCTGGTAGATTTCCATTCACGTGGACTGACCAACTAGAGCTGGTTACCCTACGTGTTTGAATACGTCATGAAATTCTTAGTCGTCTGGACTAAAAGAGATTGTTTGAGATACATCAGATGCCAAGCATTCTTGATGGTCTGGGACAACAAGATTGTGGATATACATTATGTGGAGTGACATACCTAGTGAGAAGCTGTGTATGTCTCCAGCAGACACTACATCCTGCATATTGTTATGAGATATTTACTAGTGCCTATATAACGCCTATATATGGCTTGGTTTCGCAAATCTGTCGTACCAACGACAGATATATATATATATATATATATATATATATATATATATATATATATATAGTTACATAGCCTATGATTTCATCATCCTTTGTGTAATTCTAACGTACAGTGTGCTGCCTGTTTGATCACGAGCGTGTTCTACCTCACTCCCCCCCTTCTACCGTTATAGTAGAGTAAGTCGTTCTTTCTGTTGTTCAGAGCAGGATTGTCAACTCTTTGTCCCCTATAGCTTCATTTGCGCGTCCTTCTTACAAGTTGTATCAAGCTCTGCCGGCCCCTATATAATGAGCTTGGTCTCTACATTAATTGCCACTTAGATCTACTCATTTTGTTCACATCTCTGTCCTCCCCTGTACAGTTGTTATTATTGTGAGTGCTCAGGAAGTCTCCAACCATCTAGCAGCTGTGTAATTTGAGTATAACTGTTATTGCATTTTTTCTTGTACTGTATAGCATAAGTTGTTAATTTGTAGGCCTAGTGAGGTTTTTGTAATTCATGTAGGGTTCTTATTGTTAGCCATTGTTCATAATAGTTTGTATCTGTAATAATTTATCTTGCATTAACTGAGCATTACCCAGTGTATTTTCATTTTATCAGGGCTGACTTAGATAAATTTACTCTTGCTAATTTCATGTTAATAGAGGCTATTGCAGTTAACCATATATTTAACCTGTTTTTTTGCCATTACATTATCCTTATGAGTCCTGAATGTTTTGTTGTTAGTTTGAGCATTAAACTTTAACTTGTAATTTTACTTAACTCTTTTGTTTGAACCTGGAACTTTACGGGACAGTAGTGATTTTTGGTATTCTCACTTAAAGTGTACATTATCTTTCTCTGTTCCGTAACATAAATTTGGCGACCTCATATCAGGATATTCAGGATATTATCATAAGGATATTGCTTGATATTTTGTGACTGTGAATTATTCATGATGTTTACTATTACTACGCTTGATGAAGCCAAAGATTTTTTGTCAAATGTGCAAACAGTGTGTGATGTAGAAAACAGAACAAAGAATGAACTTAAGCTTGTTGCTCAACAATTGGGAATTGCTGTTCGCTCTCATCATTCTAAAGATCAAATTGTTGGCATGATTAATAAAAGCTTGTTTAATGTAACTCCTCCAAATGAGCAAACGCAGATTGAATTAGCTAAGTTACAGCTAGCCCTGCAGGAGGCTCGTGTTAAGGAGGCTGAATTTCAAGCACGTGCTAAGGAGGCTGAGTCTCAGGCTAAGGAGGCGGAATCTCAGGCTAAGGAGGCGGAGTTTCAGGCTCGTGCTAAGGAGGCTGAGGCACAAGTTGAAATTGCTAGGATTCAGGCAGACCATGAGTATCGCATGAAACAAGGTGGAACTGGATCATCTAGCTCTGATGATTCTGATGTGGCTAAAAATGTTAAACTTGTCCCTCCTTTTAATGAATCTGATTTAACAAAGTATTTTCAGTTGTTTGAGAGGGTAGCTACAGGTTTTAATTGGCCAAAAAAGTATTGGCCAGTACTCCTTCAAACTGTTCTCACCGGTAAAGCTCAAGTAACTTATGCATCTTTGCCTCAGGATCAATCTGATAATTATGATGTAGTTAAGAGCTTGATTCTTAAGGCCTATGAGCTTGTTCCTGAAGCCTATAGAGTAAAATTTAGGACAACTTACAAGCAAGATAAGCAATCCCATGTTGAGTATGCAAAAATCAAAGAAGATCTGTTAGAGCAGTGGTTAAATTCTAAGAATGTGGATTCTGATTTTGGTAAATTTAAGCAGATGATTTTGCTGGAGGACTTCAAGAGGTGTATTTATAAAGATGTAAGCCTATATCTTGATGAGAAAAGAATAGATAATTTGTCTGATGCTGCAGTTTTAGCTGATGAATATGTTCTCACTCACAAGAGATATTCTAAAGAAAAAGGGAAAGCTGAGAGTAAGTACGTTGCCTCTACTCAGAGTACAGGTAACAGGAAAGAGAATAAAGATGATGTTTCTCAGGAAGTAAATACCAGCTTCACCTCTAGATTTAAGAAAAGTAAATGTACTTATTGTAGTAAGCTTGGTCATACTACGGAGAGATGTTTCAGGAGACAGCGTGATGTGAACAAAAAGGAGTCTTTAAATATTCATTCAATTGGTCTAGTGTCCACCCTTGAGAGTTCCCAGATTTCTTTAACTGAGTTAACTGAACCTACTTTGAGGGGTAACTTAAATTCTCATGATGGAGCTCCTCTTTTGAGCAGTAACGTGGGTGACACTCTCAAGAGTTCATGTGCTAATTTCCTGTCTGATGGTTTTGTCAGTCCTCTGGACAGTAATGACATGAAATCAGTTCAAATATATCGTGATACAGGTGCTTGCCAATCCCTTATGCTGACCAGTGTTCTAGGCTCTAATGTTAATTCCTCTGATGAAACTGTAATCTTACAAGCTGTAGGGAATAATTACTTCTCTGTCCCTCTGTGCAGAGTGAATTTAGAGTCTGGTTTTGTTAATGGTTCCGTTATGGCTGGGTTGGTTGAGACACTCCCAATGTCAGGTGTAACTTTCTTACTTGGAAATGATATTGGTGGAAATCAAGTGTGTCCAGCTCCTCAGTTGTCTAGTGAGCCAGTGGCTGCGGCCCAGGATTGTGATGTCCCTGATGTGTTCCCTGCATGTGCTGTCACTAGGGCTAAGTCTAAAGTTACTGGTGACTTAGAGGATAATGATGATGATGATGTTATCCTAGCTGACACTTTTCTTGCTAATTTCGACCACTCACCAGATGAGGCAGTACCCCGTAGTGTTGATAATTTGTCTCGTCAAGAGTTGGTTGAGTTGCAGGTTGCTGACCCTGAGTTGAAAGGTCTAGCTAACTCTGCTTGCAGTGAGGAAGAGTCAGCTGGTGGTTCTACTTGTTATTATATAAAGTCAGGAGTACTTATGAGGAAGTGGAGACCCCCAACAGTATCAGCCGACTGTGAATGGGAGGTTGTACATCAAGTTGTCATCCCTCGTGTTTGTAGGCAGGATATCATTAGAGTGGCTCATGATTCCAGTTTGGCAGGACACCTTGGAGTGAGGAAGACTGTGGCACGCATTTTGAAACACTTCTACTGGCCAGGTATCTTCAGGGATGTTTCCTGGTATTGTAAGTCTTGTCACACCTGTCAAGTTGTGGGGAAGTGTAATCAGACCGAAAAGGTTGCACCTCTAGTTCCCATTCCTCCTTTTGAGGCGCCATTCACCCGTGTGTTGGTGGATATTGTGGGCCCTCTTCCTAAGACTTCTTCAGGATTTTCTTATGTGTTGACCCTGATTGATATGGCTACTCGTTATCCTGAAGCCATTCCACTTAGAAATATCTCAGCAAAGAACGTGGTTAAGGAAATGCTAGGGTTCTTCACAAAGTTTGGTCTGCCCAAGGAGGTACAGTCAGACCGGGGAAGTAATTTCATGTCAAATGTTTTCAAGCAGTCTCTGAAAGAGTTGGGGATCACCCAGATCACGTCTTCAGCTTACCATCCCCAGACCCAAGGAGCGTTGGAGAGATATCATCAAACACTCAAATCGATGCTCAAGAAATACTGTTTGGAACATCAGAAAGACTGGGATAAAGGTCTTCCATTCGTTGTGTTTGCCACAAGAGAATCTCCAAATGAATCACTGGGCTTCTCACCCTTTGAACTACTGTTTGGCCATGAAGTAAGAGGACCCCTTAAGTTACTCAAGGAATGCTGGCTGTCAGAGGAAGATGACGTCAACCTGCTGGAGTATGTGATGAAGTTCAAAGAACGGCTGTCCACTGCTTTACAGCTGGCGAGAGAGAATTTAGGAGCTGCTCAGGAGAAGATGAAAACTTGGTATGATAAGAAGTCCAGGTTACGCCACTTTCAGCCAGGAGATCAGGTTTTGATTCTGCTACCGGTTCATGGGCAACCTCTTCAAGCCAAGTTTAATGGTCCTTATTTCGTGGAGGAGAAACTCAGTGATGTCAACTATGTCATCGTCACACCAGATCGTAGAAAGAACAAGCAACTTTGTCACATCAACATGCTAAAGTTATATCACAGGCGGGACGAAAATAATCCAGTCTGCACTGTAGCTGTTCCACCCGAGTCTGCAAGTGAAGTTCTTCCATGCAGCATGAGCCTGAGTGATAGTTTGGGGAAGAATCCTGATATCATGAATGATCTCCAGACTAAGCTTTCTCATCTACCTCCCAAGGAAAGACAGAAGTTTTCGGCATTACTGCAGGAGTACCCGCAAGTGTTCCGTGCCACTTCAGGAAGAACTACTGTGTTGATGCATGATGTCGATGTTGGAGGCGCAAAGCCAATTAAACTGCCTCCTTACCGTGTGAACCCAGTGAAAGTTCCTCTCATCCAGAAGGAGCTTGGCTACCTGTTGGACCACAAGATGATTGAGCCCTGTCAGAGCGAGTGGAGTTCTCCTGTCACTCTAGTCCCTAAGCCAGGTGGGTCACAGCGGCTTTGTATCGACTACAGACGTGTTAATCAGATAACCAAAACAGACACTTACCCTCTCCCTCGCGTGGAAGATTGCATAGACAAGATCGGAAAGGCTAGGTACATAAGTAAGTTTGATTTGTTAAAGGGATACTGGCAAGTACCTATGACTGAATGTGCTAGGGAGATCTCATGTTTTGTAACACTAAGAAAGACTTTTGCATGTTCTGTAATGCCATATGGTATGAAGAATGCACCAGCCACATTTCAGAAGCTCATGAATGTTGTAACAGAGGGTTTGGCAGGGTGTGTTGTTTATATTGTTGATGTATTAATCTTCAGTGACAACTGGAAAGATCACCTATGCCATGTCAGTAAATTTCTTGAGCGTTTAGTTCAGGCTAATCTTGTAGCTAATTTATCAAAGTGTGAGTTTGGTCAAGCTAAAGTTCAGTACCTTAGGTACGTAATTGGTGATGGACATGTTGCACCAGCAGCAGCTAAGGTTCAGGTTATAAGTGATCTTCCCAGACCTAAAACTAGGAAATAGCTACAAAGATTTTTGGGAATGGTAGGTTACGAGTATTACAGGAGATTTGTTCTTAACTTTTCAATTCTTGTATCACCGCTTATAGACCTACTGAAAAAGGGAGTTAAATTTGTCTGGACCGATAACTGTGAATCCTCTTTCAACAAACTTAAAGCTATCCTATTAAGTCAGCCAGTGCTCGCTACTCCAAATTTTGCTAAGCCTTTTAAGATGGCTGTTGACGCAAGTGATACAGGAGCTGGGGCTGTTTTGCTGTAAGAGGATGATCAGGGTATTGAACACCCTGTATCTTATTACAGTAAGAAGTTCACTCCACCTCAAAAGAACTACTCAACTATTGAGAAAGAGCTTTTGGCCTTGATTTTGGGTTTACAGCATTTTTCATTTTATTTGTGTTATGGTTTTGACCCCATAGTCATTTATACCGATGATAACCCACTGAAATTCCTTAGTAAGTTTAAAGATAAAAATCAGAGATTGACAAGATGGAGTCTACTTCTTCAGGAGTATTCATTAGACATACACCATGTCAAGGGGAAAGAAAATGTTATTGCAGATTGCTTATCTAGACTTTAGACAGATTGTTTTAGAGTAATAAGAAATTTCCTTTGTAAATTTCTTTTTTCTTTGTGGGGAGGTGTTACATAGCCTATGAGTTCATCATCCTTTGTGTAATTCTAACGTACAGTGTGCTGCCTGTTTGATCACGAGCGTGTTCTACCTCACTCCCCCCCTTCTACCGTTATAGTAGAGTAAGTCGCTCTTTCTGTTGTTCAGAGCAGGATTGTCAACTCTTTGTCCCCTATAGCTTCATTTGCGCGTCCTTCTTACAAGTTGTATCAAGCTCTGCCGGCCCCTATATAATGAGCTCGGTCTCTACATTAACTGCCACTTAGATCTACTCATTTTGTTCACATCTCTGTCCTCCCCTGTACAGTTGTTATTATTGTGAGTGCTCAGGAAGTCTCCAACCATCTAGCAGCTGTGTAATTTGAGTATAACTGTTATTGCATTTTTTCTTGTACTGTATAGCATAAGTTGTTAATTTGTAGGCCTAGTGAGGTTTTTGTAATTCATGTAGGGTTCTTATTGTTAGCCATTGTTCATAATAGTTTGTATCTGTAATAATTTATCTTGCATTAACTGAGCATTACCTAGTGTATTTTCATTTTATCAGGGCTGACTTAGGTAAATTTACTCTTGCTAATTTCGTGTTAATAGAGGCTATTGCAGTTAACCATATATTTAACCTGTTTTTTTGCCATTACATTATCCTTATGAGTCCTGAATGTTTTGTTGTTAGTTTGAGCATTAAACTTTAACTTGTAATTTTACCTAACTCTTTTGTTTGAACCTGGAACTTTACGGGACAGTAGT
The DNA here is from genome assembly GCF_032717465.1 of Coenobita brevimanus. Lineage (NCBI taxonomy): Eukaryota > Metazoa > Arthropoda > Malacostraca > Decapoda > Coenobitidae > Coenobita > Coenobita brevimanus. Next base: position 27,689,082 of record NC_136983.1, on the reverse strand, counting down.
GATTTTTAGTATTCTCACTTAAAGTGTACATTATCTTTCTCTGTTCCGTAACAATATATATATATATATATATATATATATATATATATATATATATATATATATATATATATATATATATATATATACACACACACACACAATATTTACTCAGTTTGTCTCACTTGTACAGAACTGTTCTTAAACACTGATTCCAGGTTAGCAATCCTCGTTTGAATTCTGTGCATGGCCAAGAGTAATATAGCAAATATGATGGAGAAAATTTCAAAGATGACTGGAGCTGGGCTGTATACATAATATGGGTTGAACATAATCCTACTGTATTCTTCCCAAGGTTGTATTGTCCGATTTCTTAGTTGCATGGTTTCATACTTGGGTGAAGTCAACTTATGAGTGTACTTATATTCAAGTTCATCCTAGGTAATGGCAGGAAGTACTTGTGTGTGTGGTTGAGAATGGCATAATGGTTTTTAGTGGGCAAAGTGGATAATGTAGGTGTCAGAACTGCACAGCAATCTGGTGAGATCTATAAACCAGATGCTCATGAATGGGTTGGATGTGTCGCGGCGAGTCAGAAAAACTTATGCATGTTGGGTGAAGCAGAAGAACTGTGAAAGTCCAGTGCGTTGATGATGGATGAGTTTATCTGGAGCAAATGTGAAGTTGCAATGATGAGGGATATCGTGACTGTTTATGATAGCCATTTCACAAAGGACTGTCTCAGCTGGCTGAAACGTGAAGACATACGCAGGACAAAGGTGAAATGCATGTAATGATGTGAGACATTTGTGTTCAATTGTTGTTTCACTAGTGAAAGTGACAGCGTCCTGTTTCGTGGAGACCATGATGACTTCTGTTTTGATGTTGATGGTGACTGATGAGTCATCTTTCTTGGAAGGAAATAGGTTTATTTGGCAGACTGTGAAAAAATCATCTGTTACGAACGGTACATGAACTACTATTGATGTTGTTGTGAGTGTTGCTTCTGGATAATACATCAGATTTCTTTCCTCAAACAAAGGTTTCAAACCATGTTTATGTATGCCTTGACTAATTATTTGACAGAGATTGCGGATGGGTAGGAAATTAATGATCCCACCGTTACCAGCATTAGCAATTCCTTTCATGAAAGACTGATAATGAGCTCTAGTATTGTCTAACTGTACTATTATTACGTCAGTATGTACCATGATCACTGAGACGTGTTGGAATAGTGTATTGTTTCCTTCTAGTGCATTTACTTTCTCCACATTTCCTGGAGTTGATGCTTGTGCTTTCCTTAGGTTCTTTACAATCGCCATTATTATGGTGTTCTGGGTATCAGCCAACTTATGTTGATATGAGAGAATTTGTGCAGCTTTGTTAGAGTTGTTATTTATTTCCTCCAGATCTTTTTCTGTAGCCAATCCGAAAATGCTGCCTATAACTGCTCCACCTAGGTCGAACAAACCGCGTATGTTACGTGTATTTGTGATGTTTCCTGCCCTAAGTGTGAGTCCCACCTGATGGGATGTCCTGGATCATGGTGATCATCATGTGCTTAGCCTGTTCTAGCTTCCAGTCAGTTAACTGAACTAATTCAGACACTTCCTGTGTGAGGTGATCATGTGAGGAAGGGAGTGTTAATACCGCTTCCAGAGTTCTAAGTTGTCCTTATATTTTCTCTAACATTATTGGTAGGTCTTCCAGTACGTCCAAACTAATTTCGGTACTTACTATGTCCTGTACAACTGCCGTTGGGGCTGTTGGGGCAATCAGGCACACTTGTCTGATTATAATTATGTTGAGGATGTAAGTGAGGTGATCCTCTTGATATCAACAGTAACATGATCCATGAAATAATTCGTCTCAACTTTACCTACCGAAAGAACACCTGTATTAGATAGCTAATCCACTGCTGTTAGCAAGTTATGCTAAGGGTGACGATAGTGATGATGAACACTACAGTTGTCTTGACCTGTTTAATCTTACTACCTATAAAAGGAGTCTAAATCGATTCCTAAATCATGTAAATGTCTTGTTATGGTGAGGACTGTATTAGTTGCACTTATGTTTGTCTGTTTGGTATGCAACCGCAATATATTCCAGTATGTGTTGATTGCTTCTGGCTGATTTTCACCACGTGAACTAGGCTTTTTGGTCATGTCCGGTGTGATACCTATTTTAACCCGCCCCATCCCGACCACTTTTCCACCACCGACTCCCCCCAATCCCGACCATTTTTGGAAAAAAAAAAATCTGGCTCAAACCTCTGCTTTTGGTGAGAAACATCGAATATTCATAGAGAAATCGCTCACCTGAGGTTTAAAATACTCGATCCAGGTAGGAGTACCTTCTTACCTTACTGGGTTTTCTAACAGGTTGGCACCAAAGAAAACGAGTTCTATGGGAGGGTAGCTATTCCACACCACTCATAAACGGTATTTATTTATTTACTTGGTACGAATTTATATGTAGTACGAGAGTATATTGGTTTTCAAACAGTAATATAGGCATTGTAAGCATTGTTTCACTCACTAACTCATAACCATACCTGACCTTTTTTTGCCACATTACCTGATCATCATTTCTGACTGCTTCTTCCTCTAATGTTTGTCCTCCACATTGTCATCGATTGAGTAATCACTCTGGCCCTGAATTTCGTACCGTGGCATGACATGGCTTTACTAGCCAGGTCACTGATAACAGGTGAATTGCTGAGCTAATGGCATGCAGGGGGGGAGGAGGTCATGCTGGGTAAGGCATTGTCCCTGCCTGGCATCTTGTAGAGGAAGGTGTCCCGTGTATACGTACCAAAAATCACTTGCGAAAATTGAAATTGTGCAAATTAGGGACCTTGCAATTGATTCGCGTTTATGTACGTCGACGGGATTGGCAGTGACAAAACGTGTGGACGTTAATTCACGTCGACGGGACGCCGCGGGTTAAGTGATCAATATGATTTTGTTTTTCTTCGTCACTCAGTAGTGACTTAATCACTACCTAATTGGCCGTTCTCTTAATGACTCTGTATGGGCCTTCAAATTTCGGTGACAGTTTATTGTCTCTAGTGTGAATGATGCCACAGACAATATCACCTATGCTGATGTTTGATTCTTTTGCCTTATTATTAAATGATTCTCTCATTTCTTCTTTGGACATCGTTAACTGTTTTTTGACCTTTGTATTTCTTGAAATTCACATAAGCGAAGTTTAGGATAATCATCATAACTGTATATGGGAATTTGTTTGCCTTGTAATGTCTCATAAGGGAGACGTTTGTCTGGCCCGTAAATGATGAAATGAGGTGTATCTCCTATAGATTTGTTAACTGCACAATTAATTGATGCTTCAACTCTGGGGATCCAGTCATCCCGGTTTGCATAATTTTCATTGAGAATGTACCATAGTACATCTAATATACATATATATATATTTTTTATTCTGCCTCTACTAATCCATTGGAAGCTGGATCGTAGGCCAAGACATTAACCTTCATTATATTGGACTGTTTACATATTTCTCGCAAAATTTCAGAGTTAAATTCACCACCAGTGTCACTTATTAGCACCTTTGATGTGGTGAACCTGCAGATAACACTATCATTATTACCCTCGGGACTGTTTCTGCTATTTTATCCCTAATTGGAACCAAGATCACATATTGTGAGAAATGACCAGTAGTAACAAAAAGACATTGATTGTGACTGGTAGTTAAGGGTAACTTAAGTAAATCAACCACGACAATGTCCCATGGTCGGTTGGTACATGATATTTCCCTATTGGTGCAGGCGATAATGTGTAACCTTTGTGTCTTTCACATATGTCTATGTAATTATATATGTCTCTGCATAGTGTTGGCCAAAGATATGATATCAGGGCCTGCCTGACTGTCCTGTCCTTGCCAGGATGCCCTGCTTGTGGACTATCGTGTATTACCCTTAAAATGTGAGGTATCATTGTACTAGAAATAACTAAGTGCCTAATATTTTTTCTATGGTTTGTTTGTCCTGGATTTACCCTATATAAAGCATTGTTTTACCATCGTGAATTGTCTAAGTGGTACCTGTAACTTGGGTGATGATACATCATCGCCTGACTCGAGATAATGTATTACTTTAGACCATACTGGGGCCTGTCTCTGTGCCTGTGATATTTCTTGATTTGTAGGGATCGTTTCACCACTGTTGGAGAGTGATTCCCGTGGACTTATTGTGGCGGCATTGGCTGACGGAATTCGTCATAAGGCATCTGCTGCCAAATTTACTTTACCATTTATGTAGTGTATATTTTCATTGTATTTTGGATTTTACACTTCCATCATGCTATCCTCCCAGAGAGGAGGTTTTCCTGCAACATGCCCAAGAGAGGATTGTGGTCTGTGTATAGGTGAATTTCGTATCCATACACAAGGGCACGAAATTTCTGTTGAACAAATAATACGCTAGGGCTTCTAAGTCCGTTGTACAGTAGTTTTTCCTTCTGCCTTTTCTTTGTCTACTGCCAAAAGCAATGGGTTGTTATTTTCCTCGTTTATCCTCTTGCATCAATACAGCACCTGAATCTTTGGGGGAGATATCTGTGCAAATTTTGAATGGTTTCGTGAAATTAGGGCAGGCCAAGCAAGGTGCACATGTAAGCTTATCTTTTAATTCATTAAATGCTATATTTTGTTCCCCTCCCCACTGAAATACAGCTTGTTTTTTTTTTCACTCTGTGGAATAATGGTTCTGCTATGTGAGAGAATTGTTGCATGAACGATCTGTTGCAGACGGCAAGCCCTAAAAATTTTCTTACATCATCCATATTTGTGGGTTCAGGGAAATTCCTTGTTGCTTGTAATTTGTTCTCAGAGGTGTGGATCCCCTCGCCATCTAGTTTGTGGCCTAAGAAATAAATTTTCTTAAGGCAAAATTTACATTTAGACAACTTATTTTTTAAACCATCATTGGCTAACTTGTGTAGGAGCTTGTCTGATTTCTATAGATGTTCATCTATTGTCAGTGTTGCAATTACGATGCCTGGTGAGTGTTGCAATTACGATGTCGTCCAAGTACACAAATATACCATCACCTAATATTCCTGAAAGTACACTGTTCATTAATCGTTGGAATGTGCCTGGCACTATCCATAATCCCATCGGCATTCTCTTATACTGATAATGCCCACTGTCTTTAAAGAAATCAGTGTATTAGTGGGATTCTTTATTTAGTGCTATCTGATAATAGCCACTTAATAAATCGATTTTAGAATATACCATATTCTCTGGTCCAGTGTTATGCAGGACATCACTTAACAATGGCATGGGAAAACCGTCGGGAATGGTTTCCTGATTAAGTTTACGATAATCCACAACTGCCCGCATTTCCGCTTTTTGTTTAGATACAAAGAAGAGTGGTGTATTCCATAGGGATACTGAAGGTTCAGTGATGTCTAGACTTAACATTTCATCCACATACTGCTTTACTAGCACATATGAGTGTGCAACCATGTACACTGGCGCATACAGTAGATTGGTTGTGTATCGTGTTTTACATTAATATGGTGTTTTATTAGATTTGTGCACTCTAAGTTTTCATAAGGTAATGCGACAGTCTGTCGAAGCTTCAGTAGAAAATCTAATAAATCATTTTCCACATCAGAATTATCTGAGCAAACCAAATGCTCCTTTATGCACTCCCTGTCTGACGAGTTTACTCTGCTAGATGCCCTGCTACTGTCATTTCGCGTATAGGAGCTGGGCAATTCTTTAACCTACAAATACAGGTTCCTTTTATAATCTTCACATCTCCATTCATGCTGTTAGCTAAAATGACATTAGTTTCACCCTTGTCATTTACCCAAAATAGGGCACTTTCTATCAAAAGGCCATTTATTCTAATAGTCTTTTCCAATACAGTGACGTTACAATTTCTCTGTTTACTCTTACTCATAACTTGCATAAATGATTTTGCTGGTAAATTTACATCATAATTAATGCTTGCTGGGTGAGTGAGCGAGTCGGTTGGATTGTGGGTGAGTGGGTGAGAGCTGGAGTTGGCTTGTGACAGCTGGTCTAAGCGCCCGTTTCCTTTGAGAGATTGTATGTACTCTACCTTCTTTGGGTTGTGTGTAATCGCTCTTTTGACTCTAGTTTTTATATAATTGTTGGTTGTAGTATCAGGAGATGAAATTTCCTATGAGAATTCACTGTCGTAGTTAATCTCATTGAAATGGGGCATCAATCCTAATTGCATTTAGTCCAAGCAGCATATTTCATCTAACTGATAATTTTTCTACTGCGGAAAGGGTGATAGTGAATGATTTTATGGTCTCTGTGAATTTCATGTTTAACTCAATCATACTAATAACTGGTATTTCTTTTTTTCCCATCCATTTTGTATAAATTTAAGTCTCAATTTTTTACAAACTTCCCTTTTTTTCTATTTCTAAAAATTCTTTCTAACTCATCTTGCGTTATTAAATTCACTGGTGAGCCTGAATCCAAAAATAATGAAATCTCTTCCTCTTCACATATGGCAGAGTCCAAAATGCTTTCATTTCCAAGAATACTTCCTATGTTCTTACTATTTGTTTATTTGGTTGTTTTATGTGTTGTCTTTTGTGCTGGTACGACCTTCCCCTGACCTATAGATGGATACCAGTTTTTCTATTGTTTTACAGTCTGAGGTCCAGTGACTGGAAGATTTATGGTTCCTGAAATACAGTTCAAACCCCTTTGCCTTTGCCTGTCTTCTTAATTCTTAATGTAACACTTAGCTTTTGTGTGACCAGGATTTACGCAATAGTAACAGAGCGTGTTACCTGAGTTCATCCTATGAGATGATCTTCCATTTGTTTGTCTTTGGGCCAACCTATGTCTGCTGGGACTTCAGCCAGACTTTTGTACCTCCCTGTTACCTGGTGTGCGAGAACGAGTCCTTGAGTTAACATGACTGTTTGTGAACTCATCGAGATTGTCTCTTGTTCTTGCCAGGACATGACTTATTTTTCCCTGCTACAGTTTCTGGCACTTTGATCCCTGTCCTGTTGGCCTGTGATGTGTCAGTCATGCCAGCTTTGCTGCACTTTAATTCCACCTCATAAATGAAATCAAGTATACACATCCCTGGATGATATGGGATGGCTTGGACGATTTTTAACACACTTTTGGGAAATTTGCATAGGGCTGATATATAACCAATGATGTCAGCGACATGCACTGGTGACATATTACCAACATCTGTGATGCAATTTGAGTTTTCTAGCCTAGCTAGTATTCTTAATAGCGGAAATATCTACTGTTATTTTCCCTAGATCTCAGCCTGAATGTGTTTGCCTTGGTAGATCTACAATTTGTTGTAATTCTGAGGTAATGCCACCATGAAAATTCTTGCCTCCAGAGAATTTTCTGAGAAATTCTGTCTTAATTGCTTAAATGTTGAAGCTCTCAACAGCTTGTCTGACTTGAGCAAATTGCCAGCTGGGCATCGTTCTTGGTTGATTCTAGCTGAAAAATCAGCTATTTCTCCTTTCTCACCTGTAATGTGTGTCCTAATGAAATATTGCTGACACTGGTCAGTTAATGTGTGTATGTCAACCTTCTCTTTTTCAGTACCAGAGAATTTTGTGAGATCATTGTCTTCATGAAAAATATACACTGAAAGTGGAGTATTATTGGAATTTTGTGGAGAAGGTACTGCAGTGCTGCTTGCTGCAGATGAGTTAGCCATCTTTACAGTGTCTTCCTTGCAATCGTCATTTACATGAAATTTAAGTTTTTCTTGACCTTACTACTGTATGGTCTAGTTTACAGTAAATTGGAGGTAAATTTTTATAAAGTTCATTATCAATTCCTGAAAATTCTGACCAAGTTTCATCATTATTTACTTCAGTGTAAATTGCATCTATTTGCTGTTCTGTATCTTATCTATCAAGTGTGTGTTTTGTTTCCTGAGTTTGGTTTTCTGCTTGTTCTTGTGTCACTGATGGTGTTTCGTAACTTATATTTGGTTGATCATTTTCTGGTTGTTGTGTTAGAGTAATTGACACTACTAATGCTGATTCTTCAGGCACAAATTTAGGCGCTTTTCTTAGCATAATGGGATTACTCACTAAATCACGTTCTAAATTTCTCTTCATTGCTCAAAAATAATATAAAACACATATATCAGTGTAAATTGTATAACTCTCTCACTGTGTAGTTGGTAATATTTACATGAACGATGAATATATATATATATATATATATATATATATATATATATAATCATCATCATCAGCCGTTTGAGTATCCACTGCAAGACCGGCTTATCCCGGCCGAAGTCGGGACGATACAGCCATTGTATCTCTACCAAGTGGCTTAGGCTGTCTGGTAGAGATTGTATGTAGGGTGAGAATTGCTTGTAAGTGTAATTGTAGTGTTGGAGTGGCTTTGGATGTGTGTGTAGTCTGTGAACCAAGTGTAATCGGCCCGCGCAAACCGACTGGGTGCAAGCATACTTTATAGTAAGCGACACTGGTTCAACCACAGCACCCCTTGTGTCCGCCAATGCAGTACGTGGCCGGGTGAACACTCCCAAAGTTTATTACCCTGGCGGGCGCGAACCCTGGCTCACCCGTGTACGAACGCACACTCTACCACTGTACCACAGAGGCTCATCATATATATATATATATATATATATATATATATATATATATATATATATATATATATATATAGATAGATAGATAGATAGATAGATATAGATAGATAGATAGATAGATATAGGTAGATAGATAGATAGATACTTGTTTGGTTCGTTAACTGTTGGTATATTATGGATAGTTATGTAAGTGCTGTAGTGTTAACTAATACAACCTTGGTTAGAATAAATCAGGTTACTAAAACAGTAGTGGAGAGACAGTCGTGGTGTGAAGTGTGGTGAGGGAGGTGATGATGTTCAAGATTGTTGATCTAGCTCAACACGTCAGCTTCGTTTGGTCATCACTGCGGGGTCAAGACACTCACTCGCCTCCTCCGGTGGTGGTGGGGAAAAGTGGTTGGGGGTCGTGGTGGGGTGGTGGAGTACTTGGTGGAGGTCAACTCACCTGTCACACTGTTCATTTACTTCCTTGTTGTTGCTTGTAGTTTTGTTCTCACTGTATTCGCTTGTAGTATCACTGACGATTGTTACTTGTAGAGCAGTCGTTGATTGTTTTGTTTGTAATTTGCTCGTTGATTGACTGATACGTTAATTGGCTTCATTTACCACTGTCACCAATATCGATGAACGTAATTTGTCGTAGTTTACTGTTGTTCACCGCTGCCACCAATCTCGATAAGCATAGCTGTAGGTACTTGTAGGGAGATAGGGAGGTCGATCGTCGAGGCACTTCTACAATAAAGTCGTGAGAAGTACTATGGCTCGAACTAATCGCGGCTTATTAAAATGGTGTGTCGTCCGCTAGAGTGAATAGGTAAGTCTCTCCCTTTCTTTCTAACCTTCCCCCTTTGTTTATCAGCAAGGTGAGTTAGAGTACTCATGGCTTATGGAGTTTATTGTAGCTGTATTGAACTGTAATTTAAAGCGTAATGTAGCATGACGGCAAAGCCTCCTAGCTGACCCTCGTGTTATCAGGCCTTCTCTCCAACCTCTTCTGACCTGAAGGTAATCTCTTCCACATTAGAAACAGCTTGGATTGGATATGTGTGTGTGTGTGTGATGTAATGATTGGTAGATTTCCATTCACATGCACGGACCGACTAGAGTTGGTTACCCCATGTGTTTGAATACTTCATTAAATTCTTGGTCTGGACTAAAACAGACTGTTTGAGATAGGTCAGATGTTAAGCATTCTTGATGGTCTGGGACAACAAGATTATGGATATACATTATGTGAATTGACATTCCTAGTGAGCAGTTGTCTATGTCTCCAGCAGACACTACATCCCACACATCGTGTTATGAGATATAATACTAGTGCCTATGTAATGCCTACTGTACATACGTATATCCTTCCTGGGATAGGAGAGATGAGAGAGACTAAGGGGTGGTTGGAGGGTACGAGAGACGGGGTACAGATAAACAGGAAGTGGATGGGACAAGAATTATGAAGATTTCATGTGTAGTGAATATAATTGCACATGAATAAAGAAAATAAAAAGAATTCATCCATGCGAAAGAGACTTTATAATGCTGTGGTCACGTCATGTGATTCTTGCTAATAACATGTAATTGAGATGTCGTTCTGTTTCAGTAAAACTAATCTAAAATATATGATAAATACTTATTATTCATAAATCATGTAACAATAATTTGTAATTTATTGCATGATACTGTACTCAATTTAAAATTTCTTATACGCATTTCAGTTTTCAACCCTGTTAGATTGATTGATTCCCAATTGACCTTCCATCATTCATGGACCCCAAGTTGACCCCCAGTCATTTACCGACCCCCTTTTGATCCTCCAGCCATTTCTTGACCTCTTCAATAGTTCCATCGACCCCTGGGGATTGATAGTGACCACTTTGGGGAACCCTGAATAGACTAATTATGGCTATAGAAGACATCCTAAGCAATCTCAAAATACTCTTAGAATACAGCACCGAATCTGACACTTCTATCCTAGGCTGGGCTGTACGTGCAGTGGGAGAAGGAGACGCTGGCGGAGGTAGCCCACACCAGCAGGACAACACAGCAGAACCAACTACAGATACAGGAACAGAACCAAGACAGTGAAGGGCCAGACAAGGGTCCTGACAGTGGTCGTAGGGTTAGTCTCACTATCATGCATCTTCAGGGTCCACTGTCTCTCCTTCCGCTGGGATTTATCGTTGCTGGTGTGGCCTTTGCAATGGAAAAGCTCATAATGCCGTTGACTAAGTTCTCACGTGATTAACCCTTGTAGTCTGATGGTAGACTTATTTTCTCCAAGCCTTTTTTTATAAACCTTTGTAACCTGTTGATAGATTGATTTCCCTTTAGCTTTTTTTTTTTTTATACCCTTTAGTCTGATGATAAACTGATTTTCTCCAAGCTTATCTATTAACTTTTGTGACCTGATGATAGATTGTGTTTTTCCTTATCCTATTTATTAATATTTGTAGCCTGATGATAAACTATTATTAACCTTTGTTGCCTGATGAAACTCTTAGACTGATTTTCTCCTACTCCTTTGTTATTAAACCTTGTAGCCTGTTGGTAGATTGAACTTTATATATATATATATATATATATATATATATATATATATATATATATATATATATTGCTGGTGAATCTCTTGAGTGTGTGGCAGAGTTTTGTTATTTGAGAGACATGCTGTGTGCTGGAGGTGGGGCTGGAGCTAGCTCTGTGGCTAGGGTGAGAAGTTGTTGGAAGAAGTTCAGGGAGCTCTTGCCTCTCCTGACATTGAGAGGGCTCTCCCTGCGTGCTAAGGGGTCTTTGTATGCAGCATGTGTTAGGAGTGTAATGCTGTATGGCAGTAAGACCTGGGCAGTGAAGGAGGAAGATATTCGCCGGCTCAGACGTACAGAAATGACAATGATTAGGTGGATGTGCAGTGCGTCCCTGCATCCAAGGCCTGGAGGGGCTGGGTTTACAATGGAAGACTTGAGAGATAGGATGGGACTGGAGTGTATTGGTGTTGTGATGAGGAGAGGTAGATTGAGGTGGTTTGGACATGTGGAGAGGATGGGGGATGATAATTGGGTGAGGAAAGTGAGAAGTGTTAATATTGGGGGTGGGGTTATGAGGGGTAGATCGAGAAAGACATGGGACGAGGTCATTAAGTGTGACCTTAGGGTTAAGGGACTGAACAGGGAGGCTGCAATGGATCGTGCAGCGTGGAGAGCCGCCATTAGGTTACCAAGGCCGACTCATGCAAGCATGTTGGAGCCTTTATAAACGAAACGAAACGAAACGATATATATATATATATATATATATATATATATATATATATATATATATATATATATATATATATATATATATATATATATATCCTGAGAATTGGCATGTCTCTCACCTCCCTTGTTTCGTCTACTGTTGGGCCTTATCGTAGGTGTGTCAGCCTTTATGTTGAAGATAGTGGTACCGTCAACAGTTTTCTCACATGTTTAATTGTCTAAGGACGTCTTATTTCTCGAGGGAGGGATGGGAATATTGGTGATATTGAGAGCTGGAGCTCCTGCTTCACTAGCCCTCAGAATATCCTGACCATCCTCCTTTGATGACCTTTTCATTGTGACACTACGATAGAGAATAGACTAGCATACTCTCCTAAACACTTCTCTATCTCATGCAATACTGTACACAAGCTTTACATATCACGCAAAGTACCAAGCAACGTCACAGAGGTTGATGCATGCAGCCAGGAAACTTGGCCCCCAATCCCTGTGACAGGCCTATTGAGGAGATGTGTGACGTGTTCTCTGCCGGTGTAGTTTTTTTGACCCTGGTGGGATGGGGCTCAGATATGTGCTAAAGGGTACAGGGCATTGTTGTTCCCAGGGTGTCATTTCTGTCCAATAGAGAAAGAGCTTGAACCCAGGAATAGCACCCCAAGAGGCAGTCCTATCAATGGCTACAAAATGGTGGGACAGTTACAGTCTCAAGGTGCACTTGGACGGCGTCCCTGTAGCTGTTCTGGCAGGGTGCCCCAATTCCACCGCCACAGCCATTGGTCATGGCTGGTGGGCTATGGGATCCAGGTCCCATACCTGGACTTGGGGCTGTGGTGATGGGTGCGGCCTGTGGTCTATCTCTCCCTTTTTTGGTTAATTTTACCAACATAAGAAATAAACACTGAGAAAAAGTGCAAGCCTGAGGAAGCTAAATCGCCCAAGGTTAACAGAGTAACATCTTGGAATGTGGGTAGTTTCAATGGTAGAGTGGAAGCAGCTGAGGCCATGAGATGGAGGTACATGGATGTTAGCTGCGTACAGGAGGTTCAGTACACGGGTGGATCAGCCTAAATGATTGCCAGGATGGATTGTAGATATAAGCTATTTTGGCAGGAAAGTGCAGATAAGATTCAGTGGTGTGGATGTGCTGGTAAGGTAAAAATGAGTGTAAAATGTCGTGAATGTGAATTAAAACATTATAGTAGTGAAAATTTGGTTTGGTAGGCTGACAATTTCTTTTATATCGGCATATGCTCAACTGGCTGGCTTGGATGCTGTAGAAAAAAAAAAAAACATTGTGGGACTACCTGACATGTTTAAGAGGAGGATGAGATTCTAGTTCTGGGAGGGGACTTAAATGGTCATGTGAGTGAAGGAACTCAAGAATATGAAGGGGTACATGAGACATGTGCATATGATATGAGGAATGTGGAAGAGGAAAGGATTGTGTGCAACACACATTTTAGGAGAGAGAGAGAGAGAGAGAGTAGGTTGACTACATTCATGTCTGGGGGAAATAGTAACGAGACTGATTATTCCCTGGTCAGTAGCAGTGATTGGAGGTTGAAGAGGGATGTTAAAGTTATAGGAAGCTAGGAGCGTGAGGAGAAACACAAATTACTGATATGTGACATTGTGCTTAAGGAGCAGGTGGTGAAGCAGAGGACCTATGCACCTAGAAGGAAAATATGGAAGTTTAAAAACCAAGCAATAAGGGAAGCCTTCTATAGTGAGATGAGTAGAGTGGTGGTTGGACATGATGCTGTTGACAGAAATGTCAATGACCAGTAGAGAGCTCTCAAAATCAGTCTTCTGAGAATTACTCAATCTCCTGAGAATTATTGATTCAGTGTGTAGATAGACAAGGGGACCCCCACATAAAGTAACATGGTGGTTGGATGAGGGTGTAGAAGCTGTAGTTAAGGAGACAATAAGGCTATTGTGGGGAAAGGAAAAAGAGTGGTAACAAAGAGAATACTTGGCTGCCAGGAGTACGGCTAGAAAAGAAGTATACAAAGTAAAATCTGAATCTCACAGACTTTTACTGGACAACCTAGATAGCACTGAGAGGAGGAATATGATATTTATGGTGGCAAATCATATGATGAAGACAGGAATATTATAAGTAAACAGTGTGTGACGAGTGATGATAGAAAGGTAGTGGTGAACTGTGAGGATTTTGAAGTTGTCTGGGGATAGTGCTGTAACCGGCTGCTGAATGAGGAGTCTGACTGGAAGAGGGAAGCTTTGGGGTCAGCAGATCCAATGTTTGGCCATTGGCCTTTGGTTGACGCTGCTATCGTGAGCAGGGCAATAGGCAGGATGTAGATGAGAAATGTGGCAGGTGTGTCTGGGTTGACTGCTGAAATGCTGAAGGCCTCAGGAGATATAGGAGTGGGGTTAATTACTGTTTTAACAAAAAAAACATTATATATATATGAGTGTGTAGTCCCGGATGATTGGCTGAAGAGTGTAATTGTAAATGTGTACAAGGGAAAGGGTGATGCCCTGGAAAGGGGAAATTTTGAAAACAAAACTTTTCATCCAGATAATAAAGGTAATGGAGAGAGTTCTAGAAGATATAATTAGAGAAACAGTGAATATTGAGGAGATGCATTTTTGGTTTATGCCAGGCAAAGGGAGCACTGGTACCATGTTCATTGTTCAACAGTTTCAGGAAAATATATACGAAAGAAAAGGTAGCTGTACTTTATTTTTGTTGATCTGAAGAAGGCCTTTGACAGAGTCCCTACGAAAGTGGTGAAGAGGGAAATGTACAATGGAAAAGGCGATGCCCTGGAAAGAGGATATTATATAGACAAAACATTTGGACCAGATAATAAAGGTAATAGTGAGGGTTCTTGAAGATATGATTAGAAAAACAGTGAATAATGAGGGGATGCATTTAGGGTTCATACCAGTCAAAGGGACCATTGATATCATATTCATTGTTCAACAACTTCATGAAAATATATAGGAATGAAAAGGGAGCTGTACTTGAACAGAGTTCCTACGGAGGTGGTGAAGTGGGAAATGGGAAATAAGAAAGTTTGGGATCGAGGAGTGGCTGGTTAGAGTGGTCATGGCTATGCATGTGGGTGCTCGCACCCAGGTGAGAGTGAATGGAGAATTCAGTGATGAGTATTCTGTGAAGGCTGGTGTGCATCAGGTCATTGTGCTTAATGTCCTCTCACTTGACTTCAGAAGTGAACTCCAGTGATACGTATTCTATGCTAATGATCGTGTGTTACTTGTAGCGAAAGAAAGGGAGGTTGAGGAAAGATCTAGGCAGTGGAGAGATGGTATGGGACACAAGGACTTGAGGGTAAATGCCAAAGCTTGGAATAGCGCTGCTATTAGTAGCGGAACTACTTTTTTTTTTTTTTTTTTTTTTTTTTTTTTGCCTATCGACCATTGAGGCCGGAGCCTCTGGTCATTAAGACATATATATATATATATATATATATATATATATATATATATATATATATATATATATATATATTTACAAACAGACATATATAAGTACATACATACATACACACATCCATGCATATGAACATACACACTTTCATGCACACATACATATATATATATAATAATTTTTATTTTTGCCTATCGACCATTGAGGCCGGAGCCTCTGGTCATTAAGACATATATATATATATATATATATATATACAAACATATATATATATACATACATACATACATACACACACACACACATCCATGCATATGAACATACACACTTTCATGCACACATACATATATATATAATAATTTTTATTTTATTATTTTTTTGTAGTTTTATTTTTATTATTTTTATTTATTTTTTATATTTTTAACCTTAAATATCGCCGCTACTATTTTAATAGCGATGGTGGTAACGCCATTACGCTCCATCCTCTCCACATGGCCAAACCACCTCAGTGTGTTCCTCATAACGCTTCCTATCACATCCACATCAACACCACAACGCTCCTTTATATCCTCATTCGTCAGCCTGTCTCTCCATGTGACTCCACAGGCAATAATTAGACAGGAATTTGCTAGTTAATTATCGATCATTTAAATTAAGTAAAGATAAATAAGGATGTCAGCTAGATGCAGGCAATGCTAAAACACACACACACACACACACACCTAACTATCCCCGTCTCTAACTCCCGCTCTCTCCCCCACTCTCTCTTTCAGACTAATTTTTACTCATTACGTTATTATTTCGTAACAGTATGTTACTTTCAGTTTAAAGTAATGGAAAAAACATTGCTATTGTATAAATAGCGTTTAAAAGAAAGCCCCAGTTCATTTTTACTTTCGTTTTCGTACATATCTCAAATAGGTATCATTGAAAATATTATAAATCTATATAATATGTATCAATGGTAGGCCACATTTTTTTGCCTTGTATTTACGTATGTTACTTTCAGTAGGTATACTTGGTAACGATCTAAAAGAACATTTGTTACATTATACAGTAAATAACTTTTTCCTGTACCTTTGGCTCTAAGCTTCATTAAAGTGACACCAACATGTATATGATGTTTTTTTTTCTTTCAATATAATTATATACTGACATTACTAGTACACAACATAACAACTCAGACTGACTAATATTATCAAAACAGTATTAAGTGTATTGCTGTATCATAGATTTTTGTTATCGTTTCCTTCGTGTACCTTTTTCTTATCTAAAGTAGTGGGAGCGGGAGCGGGAGCGCCACTACTTTTCATATCAAGTAGCAAAACAAGTAACACCACTACATTTTCGAGCTAGTAACGGGAATGGGATCGCCACTACTTTTTATTAGTAGCGTTCCCAGCATTGGTAAATGCACATAAAACAAAGGTGATGGTATCTAGGGTTGGTTGCGGTACTCTCAAATAAAGGAGAAAGTAGCCATGTGCGGTTTGCTACTAGGACATGGGAAGTAATTCCATCTTGTGATAAGTGGGTGCATAAGAGATGGTGTGGTATTAGAAGCAGACTGCGAGATATTGCTGATTTCATGTGTGTGCTCTGTTAGGGAGAGTATTTGGAGATTGTCAGTCATGAAAGGATTGATCATGCTGGTGAGTCTTGTGTGGAAAAGTTTTTTTTTTTTTTTTTTTTTTTTTTTTTTGCCTGGGAGACGTGTTATGTGCTGGAGGTGGGGCTGGAGCTAGCTCAGTGACTAGAGTGAGGAGTGGTTTTGAAGAAGTTCAGGGAGCTGTTGCCTCTCTTGACATCGAGAGGGCTCTCCTTCCGTGCTGTGGGATGTTTGTATGCAGCATGTAGTGTTGTATGGTTGTAAGACCTGGGCAGTAAAAAAAGAGTATATTCGTTGGCTCAAACGTGCAGCAATGACAGCGATTTGATGGACGTACATGGCTTTCTTGAATGCGAGGTTTGAGGGGGAGGGGCTAGGTTTGCGATGGAAGAGTTAAGAGGAAAGATGAGACTGGGGTACATTGGTGTTGTGATGAGGAAGGGTACATTGAAATGGTTTGGGCATGTGATGGAGATGGGAGATGGCAATTGGGTGCAGAAAATGAAAAATGTGAACGTTTGGGATGGAGTTGAGAAAGACAGACCGAAAAAGACCTGAGATGAGGTCATAAGAGTGTGACCTCAGGGACAAGGGACTGAATTTTGGGGCTGCCAGAGATTGAGCAGCATGGGGAGTCTCCATTAGGTAAGAAAGGCCGACGCATGCAAACATGTTTGAGCCCTTATAGTCGAAATACAATGAAATGAAACTTATTGCTTTTAGACGCACTCTCTCAATGCACCTCCAGGCTCCCTATCACTCCTTCTGCTTGGCCTCATCATAAGTGTGTTGGCCTTTGTGATGGAGAAGATGATAGTACCGTCGTCAGTTTCCTCATATGATGGATTGTTTCAGGCTAAAGACGTCTGTATTTCATACTTGTTATTTTCATATTACCTTACTTATGACGTCATTATCCCTCCTTCTCCCCGGCCTATCATATCTAGGCTGTTATTTTGTGATGGAGATGATCAGATTGTATCAAAACTCTTCCTGACATGATAATTGAATGAAAATGGAGATTAAGGCTCGTATCCCCACCATTTAAGGAGGCTCTCTGACACCTCTTTCTTAGCTTATTTTATTTATTTATTTTAGGTATGGCTGGTTAATATCATTCTTTACATCATTTATTCAGGGTTTGGTGGACTGAAGGATTTATTGTAGTACAACCCTGCCCAGGACTATGCACGCATGGCTCTGGGCAGGTTTTAACTGAGCCATCCCCCCCCCCCATGTGTAAATACAGGGCATGCCCTCAAGCAATCCCCCAGTTCATCCCTGCCCATGACTACGCACATGTAGCCTTGGGCAGGGTTGAAGTGGGACATCTCCCCCCCCCCCAATTATTAGGTCACATACCTCCTGTCCAAAATCTACGCAGGCTGAAGGTGTTTTAATCACGAGAGCTCACCAGACGTCTAACTTCTTCGGTGGGTGGCGGGAAACTGACCGAGACAAGACCGAAGTGAGTGGCCTTGACCAACTTGCATACCCAAGTAACTTTCACATGGCGAAAGAGTCTCTCTCTCTCTCTCTCTCTCTCTCTCTCTCTCTCTCTCTCTCTCTCTCTTCATTCTGTTTTCTATCAATTTTTTTCTTATTCTTAACAGTTACATTCACTCTAAGCTACAGTAACTACAATTAACACACCACTACTACCTGATTTAAGAAACATATTTCCATATAATGAAAAAGAAAAAAAGTGAAATTTATGAAGACATTAATTAACCCGTGGATTGGGGCCACAACACGTTGCGAGCCACAGCTCAGGCTGTGTTGGATGTGCATCACCGCTAACTACTCCACCCTTATGGAAACATAGGCATGGCGCTACGCAAAGACGGAGAGAAAGAGATTTTTTTTCTTTTCACCAGATGAAGCCCTGGATGTTTATCTTCAAGTTTATAACAAACAAAAAGTAAGAAAAAAAAAATCATTTTTTTCTGCACCACGAAGTGGGATAAAAACAGGTTATTGCACAATCCACGGGTTAATAATGTTTTTCCTATTGCATACATCCTAATCTTGGACATATCAGGCACTGTGCATCACTCAGGTACAGTGAGTTTGCACATTTAAGGCAAAATATCATGGGTATCTTGTGTGGGTCACACAGTGTCTCCAAATGTTTATCACGCCACAGTTCAGCTAAGGGTGATTTCAGATAGTTATGCTCGAGTTTGATAGTCGTCCGTAGGTCACATCCCGGGCTTATGCCTAAGGAAAAGAAAAGAAAAAGTCCAATAAATCACTCTTAGATACAGTAAAACAAACACTTCATGAGTCCCCCCTCAAATATACCTTACCCACCCGGCTCTCCCATTATCCATAGATGTCTGCCGGAGTCTTTATCCATCTCTAAACTATTACCAAGTGCTGCCATACACCCATCACCTATTATGGAGCTGCAAAGACTGTACTCTTCAGGGAAGATTCTTGCATAGGGTAAAAGGCACATTCTTTGTAATTATATTTATTTAGACAGAAAGGGCGTCAGCAGTCAGGAAGAAGTACAGGAAATATATACATATATTTTAGAACCCGCATATCGTTCTCTACATAATTATGTTTGCGAAACTGTTTTTTTTATTATCATCATCAATCTATCTACACCCTCTGTACACATGACATGTATGAAAAATAATACATAGGGCCTACAAACATAAGAAGAAACACTCTGGTGGCGGTAGGGTTATGTGCATAATGTAAATGTTTTTTTATGATTTTCTTAAAAAGTTACAAAATGTTCAGGGTACTGGTTAGGTAGAAGACCATATGAATCAAGGAAATATATAATGTAATCCTTTATGAAAAAAACAAAGCCAGTGACCCATTTCTCCTGTTTTTGAAGTGGGTAATATGTTGGCAATAATAAACACAGGCCTAAGTTTGTCAGGTATTTTCACATGTATCATTTCATCAGCTGCGAGACATCCCCAGAATTGCTCAATACAGTGAGGCTGTAAATTTTTACGAATCACAGTTTTGAGTTCTTGATCATACATTTTTAAGCTCTCACATCTGAATATATCTACCAATCATTATTTATTCTTAGAAATCCTTGAGTATCTCCAAACGTCAGCAGGACACGATTAGACCCACTGGCTTTCTTGAATGTTATATTTATTCTCAGATTACCTGTGTATTCAGGATCAGTCTCATCTTTAAAGTCACCAGGTAATAAGTCTAAAACTAAAATCAATATTCCCTTGGTATAGGCCTCATAGTTAAGTAAGTGATTTCGATTGAAACTCAAAGCCTTCAAGGTGAAAAGGTGCAATGCTGTGAACTGATAAGGAAAAGAGACTGTAAAGTTATACAGACTTCTCCCAATGACACTCACAGCCAGCCTTGACAAGTCAACACGAGTTATATACAAAGGATTCTTACCATACGATATATCAACTATGCACAAATACAGTCTGCTTGGAATACAGTTCCTACAAGGGTTGTCAACTGCCATTGAGCTTTGATTTTGAGCAATGACGTATGATTTTACCACTTATTTATTATACACATACTCCTCAAACGACCCTGAATTAGATAAAGAAGTACTGTATTAAGTTAGTGCAGCCATAGCCGCCGGCTGAGGACAGACATGAGTAACCCACAGTTTACACAAATCTATGTGGAGCTTCATTTTGCCTCCATCTTGATGAGTGTTGATAATAAAACTCGCATTAGCAATTTCAAGTCGAATATTGACGTCAGTCTTATCAAATAAATATCCATCCTACCCATTTAAGTCCATCAGTAGTGGACTGCATAGATGCAGTCCATGTTCCTTAGGTGGAGTAAGAAACCTTTTCCCCTGATCACTGAGCCCAACAAAATGGTCTTCAGTATAAATATCTCCTATACCAGTACCATTTTCATTATGAAGTACATAACAGTTTTTACCAATAGTCCCTACTTTGGAGGGACTAAGTATTGTGAGCAATTTTTTAAAGGCCACATAATTATACATATAGTTATTTTCAACCTGAATTCCATTTAAAAACACAGATGCATTTTTAAACATTGTATGTAATACTGCATTCACAAACGTCATCTTATCATCATCTACGAGTATGGAAACTCCGTCTGCTTTCGTAACTCGTGATTTCAACGCGAAGACTAGAGTGCTCATATCAGTGAATGACCCTTTAGCTCTAGGTATGCGAAATTCTACATACTTACCAGTTATTTTTTTATAACGATTTATGGGCAGAACATCCATATCCTGCTTTGAAGCAGTTGATGATTCTATCATCCGGCCATTGTGAGGACAAGGGAACATTTCTGATATGAGACATGTTACCAGAATCAAATCACTATTCTAACTATCTATCTCTATCTATCTATAGCCCGTCGCCCTAATCCCGCAAAGGGTGGCCGCAGACAAAACGCCTCCAAGTCGCTCTGTCACCCACCATTTGACTACCTTCCCCCCAACTCACCCCCCCCTCCCTCATATACCTCTCAACTCCATCCCTCCACCTCATCCTCGGTCTACCTCTCCCTCTCCCTCCCCCCACCTCACTCACATACACCCTCTTAGTCAGTCTTTCATTCTCCATTCTCTCCACATGTCCAAACCACCTCAGTGTATTTCTCCTAATCTTCTCAACCACATCCACATCCACCCCACAGCGTTCCTTCACTTCTTCATTCGTCAACCTGTCTCTCCACGTCACTCCACATGCTCCTCTCAAGTAACTCATTTCTAACTAAACCTTATTAAATCAAATGCATCCTTTTTATAACATTTCCGTAATTTCCGCCTCCTTTTTTACTTTCGTTTACGTCCTCCTTTCATGCTAGCTCTTTGAGCGACACCTTTCAGGGCTGTAGTACCTCTCTGTTTCAGAGAGTCCTTCAGATTTACCGTGCCACTAAGTACATCCTCGAGTACACCTTGTCCCATACCTAGAGCTTCAGGAACTACTTTTTTTCATAAAAAAGGAATTACCCGTTTTCCTATGCCCATTATAAAGTCAACCCACGTTCTTGGTATATGGGACTCCTAAGAATAGTTATATCACTTAGACCCCCTCCTCGTTTGAGTAGGAATTGGTCTTTGAATAGTAACAAGAAATCATCTTCGGAAGGAGGAATCAGGGTAGTACGCATCATGGTGTCAAAAACAGTAATGAGTCTGTGAACATCTTTACCTACGTCTTGTATGTAAAACACAGGTAACACTGTGATTGTCTTCAAAGTACATTGGTCCATCATTCTGATCAGAAATTTTTATGCCAACACTTTCTGTGGTTGAACTACAAATTGTTTTGTATATTATAGGATTAACACCCTTACTTGTGACATCATTCGGTAGGGGTATAGCATCAAGGATATTCACAATTTGCCCCCCAAATCGCGAAGGGTTAACCAGGTCAGAGTACACATATAAATAATCATTGGAATCATCAGATCTGGGTGCATATGGACCTATAACTTTAATGGGATTGGGTTTCGAAGATGAAGGACTTTCCTTTTCAGTTTTTTTTAAATACCGAAGAACGAACTCTTGGTTCAAATTTCAGTATTATGGCAAATTGAGGAGCAAACTCCATTGATAACGATCTGCATCAGCCCAACTACCATTTTTTTAGATGACAACCCTTGTAATCATAGTGTAAATATATGTTGGTAAAGGAAATAATCAGCATATGTTTCTTGATTAATTTCCTGAAGTTCTTTCATTATTTGATAGTTAATGGATTCGATTATAAATACTAAATTGCGAGAGCTTAAGTTGAAAACAATATTTGTTTCAGGAATATAATTATAAAAATTGTACTCATAGTCTTCGTTTTCAGATCTCATTATTCATGCATGAAAACCATTGTTACACTCCGGATCACCATTTCTAAGACAGTAATAATATTTTGCGAATAAAATGTTACTTAACTTCTTATTCATGATTTGGATCTAGCTGCAGTGGGATAATGCGATTCTCAAAGTTTGTTGTGGTATTCTCTGGGTAAACATCTCCACTTGCAATGGAAGAGAGATAGAGGTATATGTCATCAATGTCTTTCAGTGACATGTTGGATATTTATTGTCAGAGTCAGCGAAATAACAGAGAAATTAGTTGGGGAAGAGCAGGGAGGTTTTAGAAAGCAATGAGGTTTTGTAGATCAAATATTCATTCTTAGGTCTTTCGTGGAAAAGGTTTTAGAGAAGAGAAAGAAGTTGCATGTGGCCTTCATGGATTTGAAGAAAGCATATGACAGGGTGGATAGAAAAGGATTGTGGAAAGTATTTAGATTATATGGAGTAAATGGGAAGTTGCTGAATGCAGTGAAGATTATGTATGGGAGTGCTAAGGCTGCAATGCGTGTGGATAGTGAACTGAGTGAATTCATCTGTCTGAATGTTGAACTGAAACAAGGATGTGTCATGTCTCCAAGGTGTTTCAGTCTTTATATAGATGGGATTAAAAAAGAGATACAAGGTAGGGCAGTGGATGTTGCACGGGCCCTAATGAGATAGTGCAGTGTGTGGAAACTTCCTGTACTGTTCTTTGCAGGTGATGCTTTGTTGTTAAGTGAAGTTGAAGGGGAGCCACAAGGCTTGGTGAATGAGTCTAGGGGAGTGTGTCAGAAACGGAATCTGAAAGTGAATGCCGGGAAGAGTAAAGTTATGGTCTTCCAGAGAAATAAAGTCACTGAACGTACAGTGAGGTTGAATTAGGAGAAAATGGAAAAGTTGAGTGCATTTAACCCGCCGCGTCCTGTTGACGTATATATACGTTCACAAGTTTTGTCACTGTCAGTCCCGTTGACATACAAAAACGTGCATCAATTGCAAGGTCCCTAATTTGCACAATTTTCAAGTTTTGCGTGTGATTTTTGGGATGAATACACGGGACACCTTCCTCTACAAGATGCCAGGCAGGGACAGTGCCTTACCCCGCATGGCCTCCCCCCCCCTCGCACGCCATTGTCTTAGCAATTCATCTGTTACCAGAGTAAAGACATGTCGTGCCACGGGATGAAATTCAGGGCCAGAGTGATTCCCCAATCGATGACAATATGGAGGACAAAGTTTACATAGCATTAGAGGAAGAAACAGTCAGAAATGATGATCAGGTAATGTCACCAAAAAAGGTCAGGTATGTAGATGTGTTTGGTGAGTGAAACAATGCTTATATTGCCTATATTACTATGTGAAAACCAATATACTCTCATACTACATATAAATTCGTACCAAATAAATAAATGAATACCATTTATGAGTAGTGTGGAATAGTTACCCTCCCACAGAATTCATTTTCTTTGGAGCCAGCCTGATAGAAAACCCAGTAAGGTAAGGAGTTCTGCTACCTGTATCGAGTATTTTAAACCTCAGGTGAGCAATTTCTCCATGAATTTTCGGTTTCTCACCAAAAGCGGAGGTTTCAGCCAAAAAAAAAAAAATCCGAAATTGGTCAGGATTGGGGGGAGTCAGTGGTGGAAAATCGGTCGGGACAGGGCAGGTTAAGTATTTGGGTAGTGGGATAAGAAAGAATGAAAGTTTAGAGGGTGCGGTACTTGAAAAGGGTACAGCAAGGAAGAAAGATTGTTTGTTCTTTGAAAGCAGTGATAAGAAACAGGGAAGTGAGCATGGGAGTGAAAAAGTTATTGCATGCAGTGCTTCCACAGCAAAAATTTTCTTTACCTAGACAGTTCTGTGAATTACCCTAGATTACCCTAAGTAATAACTTTACTCTCTCTCTCTCTCTCTCTGTATACATATATATATACATATATTCTATTTTATTTATTTATTATTATTATTATTATTATTATTATTATTTATTTATTTATTACCTCCGCCAAGGAAGTTATGTTTACACACCTGTACAGTAAGTTTGTTTGTTGGTTGGTTGGTTTGTGAGTAATATTATAGAAAAACTACCAGACGGATTTCCACGAAACTTGGTAGAAGAATGGGCCTTGGCCAAGAATAGGCTCCATTAAATTTTGGTGCGGATCCGGATAAAGATGGGGATCCAGGATTTTTTTTTTTACTTTCTTTAACACTACGAGATAGGGCGTTTCTTTTGACATTTTCGTTGGGCCTTGGCGGAGGTATGCGGTCTACTGCGTGCCATTCTAGTTTATTTATGTTTCTATCTATCTGTCTATTGTCAGATGCCTTAATCCCATCATGAGGGGTGGCCACAAACAAATCGCCTTCTTGTCGCTCTGTTCCCCAACATTTCATTGCCCTGCTCCCAGCTCACACATCCCTCTCTCATATACCTCTTCACTCCATCCCTCCATCTCATCCTTGGCCTCCCCCTCCGTCTCCCCGTCCCCTCCACCTCACTCACATACACTCTCCTCGTCAGTGTCTCACTCTCCATCCTCTCCACATGGGCAAACCAGCTTAGTGTGTTTTTTCTAATGCTTCCCATCACATCCACATCCACACCACAATGGTGCTTCACTTCCTTTTTTCTCTGTCTGTCTCTCCATGTGACTCCACATGCTCCTCTCAAAGAACTCATTTCCACTGCTTTCACTCTTAACTTCTGTCCCTCCAACAAGGTTCAAGCTTTAGTTCTATAGGTTAGAGTTGGTATCACAATACTGTCATGTAGTAACTTTTTCACTTCCATTCTCACTTCCCTGTTTCTTATCACTGCTTTCAAGGAACAGCAACCTTTCTTCTGTGTTGTACCCTTTCAAGAACATCACCTTCTAAACTTCCATCCTTATTCATCACACTACCCAAGTACTTAAACGCACTCACATTTTCTATTTCCCCCTCATCCAACCTCACTGTACATGCACTGACTTCGTTTCTATGGAAGACCATAACTTTACTCTTCCCTACATTCACCATTAGATTCCACTTCCTACACACTCTCCCAGACTCATCCACCAAGCCTTGCAGCTTCCCTTCATCTTCACTCAACCACACAGTATCATCTGCAAACAACAGTACAGGGAGTTTCCAAACACTGCCTTCTCTAACTAGGGCCGCTCCAACATCCACTGCCCAACCTTGTATCTCTTTTAAAACCCCATCCATATAGAGACTGAACAACCATGGAGACATAACACATCTTTGTTTCAACCCAACCTTCAAAGAGAAAAGTTCACTTAGTTCACTATCCACTCGCACTGGAGCCTAAGCACGCTCATACATACTCTTCACGGCCTTCAACGACTTCCTGTCTACTCCATATACGAGTATTCTTAATACTTTCCACAATCCTTGTCTATCCACCCTGTTACATGCTTTCTCGAAATCAGTGAAGGCCGCATATAACTTCTTTCCCTTCCCCAGAAACTTTTCCACGAAAGATCTAAGAATGAATATCTGATCTACTCAACCTCTTCCCTTCCTAAAACCTCCCTGTTCTTCTTCAACTAATTCCTCTGTTATTTCCCTAACTCTGTCAGTAAGTATCCTTCCATATACTTCTCTTACACTAAGAAGACAAATGCACCTATGATTACCTCACACTTCTTTTTCCCCTTTTCCTTTGTACAGGGGAATTAATATACCTGACTTCCAATCCTCCGGGACTCTATCTTCCTCCCAGGCCAATCTGTACATCTTCCACATCCATTCTACTACTATCTCTCCCCCATGGTTCAGCATTTCACCACACACTCCATCAACTTCTGAGGCTTTCCTCATTTTAACTTTCCTCATTGTTTCCACAACTTCCATCCTACTGATTTCTTCCTCTCTTCTCACATCCCTCCTTCTTCCAAATCATTTCCCACCCACTTATACTTGCAATACTTTCATTCTCTATGTTCAACAATTCCCTAAAGAGTTCTCTCCATTAGGCTCACATTTTCTCCCTTCACTATTAATCTACCATTTTTATCTTTCACTCCCCAATTAACTTCTTTGTTACCCTGTCTAACTCTCTTTACCTCTGTCCAGAACATTTTCTTACATTACCTCCAATTTACACTCAGGTTCTTTCCAAATTCCTCATCCACTCTCTTCTTACACTCTCTTACTAATCTTCTCACCTCTCTGTTGCACTCTACA
Source organism: Coenobita brevimanus (assembly GCF_032717465.1). Taxonomy (NCBI): domain Eukaryota; kingdom Metazoa; phylum Arthropoda; class Malacostraca; order Decapoda; family Coenobitidae; genus Coenobita; species Coenobita brevimanus. Next base: position 27,662,206 of record NC_136983.1, on the reverse strand, counting down.
TATAATTCTCTCTTCTGTCTCTCAACTTCTTTCACGCCACTGTTTCTCATCCACTCACTATATGCTTTCTCCTTTTGTGCCAGGGCCTGTCTCACCTCTTCATTTCACCATACTGTTCCCTGCACCCCCTTTCATTTTCATCTTCATCCCGCATGCCACCTCACATGCTGCTCAGATTTCTTCTGTGAATATCTTGCACCAGAGGTTGGCAACCTGCAGCTCTTTTGGGACACTTTTGTGGCTCCAGGAGCTTCACAAATAATCATTTATTCTTTCACAACGAATGGATATCCTATTAAAGTTATCAGAATATGATCTTATAATTTTTATAAATACAAATTAGCCTACGTTTTTAATATTTTATGACTGTCATAACTGTCATTCATACTATAGTGCTAACATAATTAATATTACTCTTACTTGTGAGTATTCATATATATATATATATATATATATATATATAAGCATCCTGAATACATTAGAGAACACTTTATTATATTTTAATTTGTTTTGTGAATAGAAGTAGATCGAGCAATATCACCGTAATATTTTCTTTAGTTTTGCAAGTACTGTAGATTTCGGTTTATGAGAATTTTTTGTATTGAACCCCCGAGAGTACTATATTTTTATGAAACTTTAAAATAAATGGCCCTTCTAGCTTTAAGGGTTGCTGACCTCTGCCTTACACACATGTTCCACGTCCCCCATCTGCTCCAGTCCATACTTACCTAATCGCATCTCCACTTCCCTCTTATATGTTGCCTTTTTGCAATCCTCTTGTAACTTTTCCACCACTCTCCTTGTATGAACTACTTCCTCCTGTCCTTCCCTTCTTCTATTACTCCATTTCATTTGGGCTTCGATTCTGACCACCACCAAGTGGTGATCAGAAAGTCCACTCCTCCAACCTCTATATACTATTGCATCCATTACACACCTCATCCTTTCATCCACACACACATAATCAGTCATTGCCTTCTGTTCATTCATTTCACCACCCACCCTTCTCATCACTCGCCATGTATACCTATGGATCATTTTGTGCCTGAAGAGGGTATTAGCTATACCAACCCGCTCCTGGCACAATATCCAATAAAACACTGCAATTCTCATCCATCACTGCAGGCACACCCCAGTCACCAACTACTCCATCCATCTTCACATTCCCTACTTTTCCATTCATATCTTCAGTCAAAAACACTCTCCTTCCTTTCAAACTTTTCCATGCATGCTTCCACATTTGTCTAGAACTCTCCTCTCACTCTGCTTGCACAATCTTGCGTTGGTGCATACATGTACACAGTCACCCACATTTGTAGTCCAACTTTCAATCTTACTCACACAATCCTTGAGCCAACTGATCCATTCTCTCTTATACTCTCCTTCCATCAGTTATTCACAACAATACGCATTCCTTTTGCCTTCTCATTCTCACCTACTCATGCACATATACACCATCCATATCTCGTACTCCCATTCTCTCGCACTCTCACCCCACCATTTAGTTTCAGTTAATCCACATACATCCACTTTTGCACCCTGAAGCACCTGGACAATCTCTGTTTCACCTAATCATTTGCACCCCTTACATTCCATGTAGCTATCCGTACCATGTCCTTTGCTCGGGCATTAGTTGTCACCTTTTGGTCAGTCATTTCGAACATATCTAGCAAAAAAGAAAAAGAAAAAAAAAAAGTTGAAAATTGGATGCCACCAAGCCTCTACGAAGGTCCAAAGTCTACAGGCACGTCGTGGGTTACAATATATATATATATATATATATATATATATATATTGTTACATAGCCTATGATTTCATCATCCTTTGTGCAATTTTAACGCACAGTATGCTGCATGTTTGATCACGAGCGTGTTCTGCCTCAGTCCCCCCCTTTACCGTTATAGTAGAGTAAGTCGTTCTCTCTGTTATTCAGAGCGGGATTTTCAGCCTTTTGTCCCCATGGCTTCATTTGCGCGTCCTTCTTACAAGTTGTATCAGGCTCTCCTGGCCCCTATATAATGAGCTCAGTCTCCGCATCATTGCCACTTAGATCTGCTCCTCATTTTGTTCACATCTCTGTCCTCCCCTGTACAGATATTATTATTGTGAGTGCTCAAGAAATCTCCAAACATCTAGCAGCTGTGTGTAATTTGAGTATAACTGTTGCATTTTTTCTTGTACTGTATAGCATAAGTTTAATTTGTAGGCCTAGTGAAGTTTTTGTAATTCATGTAGGGATCTTTATGTCCATCAGTTTTAATATTATTTTGTATCTGTAATAATTTATCTTGCATTCACTGAGTATTATCTGGTATCTCATTTTATCAGGGCTGACTTAGATAAATTTACTCTTGCTAATTTCGTGTTAATAGAGGCTATTGCAGTTAACCATATATTCAACCTGTTTTTGCCATTACATTATCCTTATGAGTCCTGAATGTTTTGTTGTTAGTTTAAGCATTAAACTTTAACTTGTAATTTTACCTAACTCTTTTGTTTTGAACCTGGAACTTTACGGGACAATAGTGACTCTTCGTATTCTCACTTAAAGTGTACATTATCTTTCTCTGTTCCGTAACATAAATTTGGCGACCTCATATCAGGATATTCAGGATATTATCATAAGGATATTGTTTGATATTTTGTGACTGTTACTTATTCATGATGTCTACTATTACTACACTTGATGAAGCCAAAGATTTTTTGTCAAATGTGCAAACAGTGTGTGATATAGAAAACAGAACAAAGAATGAACTTAAGCTTGTTGCTCAACAATTGGGAATTGCTGTTCGCTCTCATCATTCTAAAGCTCAAATTGTTGACATGATTAATGAAAGTTTGTTTAATGTAACTCCTCCAAAGGAGCAAACGCAGATTGAATTAGCTAAGTTACAGCTAGCCCTGCAGGAGTCTCGTGTTAAGGAGGCTGAATTTCAAGCACGTGCTAAGGAGGCTGAGTCTCAGGCTAAGGAGGCGGAATCTCAGGTTCGGATTCAGGAGGCACAGATACAGGCTCAGGCACAAGTTGAAATTGCTAGGATTCAGGCGGACCATGAGTATCGCATGAAACAAGGTGGAACTGGATCATCTAGCTCTGATGATTTTGATGTGGCTAAAAATGTTAAACTTGTCCCTCCTTTTAATGAATCTGATTTAATAAAGTATTTTCAGTTGTTTGAGAGGGTAGCTACAGGTTTTAATTGGCCTAAGGAGTATTGGCCAGTACTCCTTCAAACTGTTCTCACCGGTAAAGCTCAAGTAACTTATGCATCTTTGCCTCAGGATCAGTCTGATAATTATGATGTAGTTAAGAGCTTGATTCTTAAGGCCTATGAGCTTGTTCCTGAAGCCTATAGAGTAAAATTTAGGACAACTTACAAGCAAGATAAGCAATCCCATGTTGAGTATGCAAAAATCAAAGAAGATTTGTTAGAGCAGTGGTTAAATTCTAATAATGTGGATTCTGATTTTGACAAATTTAAGCAGATGATTTTGCTGGAGGACTTCAAAAGGTGTATTAGTAAAGATGTAAGCCTATATCTTGATGAGAAAAGAATAGATAATTTGTCTGATGCTGCAGTTTTAGCTGATGAGTATGTTCTCACTCACAAGAGATATTCTAGAGAAAAAGGGAAAGCTGAGAGTAAGTACGTTGCCTCTACTCAGAGTACAGGTAACAGGAAAGAGAATAAGGATGATGTTTCTCAGGAAGTAAATACCAGCTTCACCTCTAGATTTCAGAAAAGTAAATGTACTTATTGTAGTAAGCTTGGTCATACTACGGAGAGATGTTTCAGGAGACAGAGTGATGTGAACAAAAAGGAGTCTTTAAATATTCAGTCAATTGGTCTAGTGTCCACTCTTGAGAGTTCCCAGAATTCTTTAACTGAGTTAACTGAACCTGCTTTGAGGGGTAACTTAAATTCTCATGATGGAGCTCCTCTTTTGAGCAGTAACGTGGGTGACACTCTCAAGAGTTCATGTGCTAATTTCCTGTCTGATGGTTTTGTCAGTCCTCTGGACAGTAATGACAGGAAATCAGTTAAAATATATCGTGATACAGGTGCTTGCCAATCCCTTATGCTGACCAGTGTTCTAGGCTCTAATGTTAATTCCTCTGATGAAACTGTAATCTTACAAGGTGTAGGGAATAATTACTTCTCTGTCCCTCTGTGCAGAGTGAATTTAGAGTCTGGTTTTGTTAATGGTTCCGTTATGGTTGGGTTGGTTGAGACACTCCCAATGTCAGGTGTAACTTTCTTACTTGGAAATGATATTGGTGGAAGTCAAGTGTGTCCAGCTCCTCAATTGTCTAGTGAGCCAGTGGCTGTGTCCCAGGATTGTGATGTCCCTGATGTGTTCCCTGCATGTGCTGTCACTAGGGCTAAGTCTAAAGTTACTGGTGATTTAGAGGATAATGATGATGATCATGTTATCCTAGCTGACACTTTTCTTGCTAATTTGGACCACTCACCAGATGAGGCAGTACCCCGTAGTGTTGATAATTTGTCTCGTCAAGAGTTGGTTGAGTTGCAGGTTGCTGACCCTGAGTTGAAAGGTCTAGCTAACTCTGCTTACAGTGAAGAAGAGTCAGCCGGTGCTTCTACTTGTTATTATGTAAAGTCAGGAGTACTTATGAGGAAGTGGAGACCCCCAACAGCATCAGCCGACTGTGAATGGGAGGTTGTACATCAAGTTGTCATCCCTCGTGTTTGTAGGCAGGATATCATTCGAGTGGCTTATGATTCCAGTTTGGCAGGACACCTTGGAGTGAGGAAGACTGTGGCACGCATTTTGAAACACTTCTACTGGCCAGGTATCTTCAGGGATGTTTCCTGGTATTGTAAGTCTTGTCACACCTGTCAAGTTGTGGGGAAGTGTAATCAGACCGAAAAGGTTGCACCTCTAGTTCCCATTCCTCCTTTTGAGGCGCCTTTCACCCGTGTGTTGGTGGATATTGTGGGCCCTCTTCCTAAGACTTCTTCAGGATTTTCTTATGTGTTGACCATGATTGATATGGCTACTCGTTATCCTGAAGCCATTCCACTTAGAAATATCTCAGCAAAGAACGTGGTTAAGGAAATGCTAGGGTTCTTCACAAAGTTTGGTTTGCCCAAGGAGGTACAGTCAGACCGGGAAAGTAATTTCATGTCAAACGTTTTCAAGCAGTCTCTGAAAGAGTTGGGCATCACCCAGATCACGTCTTCAGCTTACCATCCCCAGACCCAAGGAGCGTTGGAGAGATATCATCAAACACTCAAATCGATGCTCAAGAAATACTGTTTGGAACATCAGAAAGACTGGGATAAAGGTCTTCCATTCGTTGTGTTTGCTGCAAGAGAATCTCCAAATGAATCACTGGGCTTCTCACCTTTTGAACTACTGTTTGGCCATGAAGTAAGAGGACCCCTTAAGTTACTCAAGGAATGCTGGCTGTCGGAGGAAGATGACGTCAACCTGCTGGAGTATGTGATGAAGTTCAAAGAACGGCTGTCCACTGCTTTACAGCTGGTGAGAGAGAATTTAGGAGCTGCTCAGGAGAAGATGAAGACTTGGTATGATGGGAAGTCCAGGTTACGCCACTTTCAGCCAGGAGATCAGGTTTTGATTCTGCTACCAGTTCATGGGCAACCTCTTCAAGCCAAGTTTAGTGGCCCTTATTTCGTGGAGAAGAAACTCAGTGATGTCAACTATGTCATCACCACACCAGATCGTAGAAAGAGCAAGCAACTATGTCACATCAACATGCTAAAGTTATATCACAGGCGGGACGAAAATAATCCAGTCTGCACTGTAGCTGTTCCACCCGAGTCTGCAAGTGAAGCTCTCCCATGCAGTATGAGCCTGAGTGATAGTTTGGGGAAGAATCCTGATATCATGAATGATCTCCAGACTAAGCTTTCTCATCTACCTCCCAAGGAAAGGCAGGAGTTTTCGGCATTACTGCAGGAGTACCCGCAAGTGTTCCGTGCCACTCCAGGAAGAACCACTGTGTTGATGCATGATGTCGATGTTGGAGACGCAAAGCCAATTAAAGTGCCTCCTTACCGTGTGAACCCAGTGAAAGTTCCTCTCATCCAGAAGGAGCTTGGCTACCTGTTGGACCACAAGATGATTGAGCCCTGTCAGAGCGAGTGGAGTTCTCCTGTCACTCTAGTCCCTAAGCCAGGTGGGTCGCAGCGGCTTTGCATCGACTACAGACGTGTTAATCAGATAACCAAAACAGACACTTACCCTCTCCCTCGTGTGAAAGATTGCATAGACAAGATCGGAAAGGCTAGGTACATAAGTAAGTTTGATTTGTTAAAGGGATACTGGCAAGTACCTATGACTGAACGTGCTAGGGAGATCTCATGTTTTGTAACATTAGGAAAGACCTTTGCATGGTCTGTAATGCCATATACAGATTGTTTTAGAGTAATAAGAAATTTCCTTTGTAAATTTCTTTTTTCTTTGTGGGGAGGTGTTACATAGCCTATGATTTCATCATCCTTTGTGCAATTTTAACGCACAGTATGCTGCATGTTTGATCACGAGCGTGTTCTGCCTCAGTCCCCCCCTTTACCGTTATAGTAGAGTAAGTCGTTCTCTCTGTTATTCAGAGCGGGATTTTCAGCCTTTTGTCCCCATGGCTTCATTTGCGCGTCCTTCTTACAAGTTGTATCAGGCTCTCCTGGCCCCTATATAATGAGCTCAGTCTCCGCATCATTGCCACTTAGATCTGCTCCTCATTTTGTTCACATCTCTGTCCTCCCCTGTACAGATATTATTATTGTGAGTGCTCAAGAAATCTCCAAACATCTAGCAGCTGTGTGTAATTTGAGTATAACTGTTGCATTTTTTCTTGTACTGTATAGCATAAGTTTAATTTGTAGGCCTAGTGAAGTTTTTGTAATTCATGTAGGGATCTTTATGTCCATCAGTTTTAATATTATTTTTGTATCTGTAATAATTTATCTTGCATTCACTGAGTATTATCTGGTATCTCATTTTATCAGGGCTGACTTAGATAAATTTACTCTTGCTAATTTCGTGTTAATAGAGGCTATTGCAGTTAACCATATATTCAACCTGTTTTTGCCATTACATTATCCTTATGAGTCCTGAATGTTTTGTTGTTAGTTTAAGCATTAAACTTTAACTTGTAATTTTACCTAACTCTTTTGTTTTGAACCTGGAACTTTACGGGACAATAGTGACTCTCCGTATTCTCACTTAAAGTGTACATTATGTGTCTCTGGTCCGTAACAATATATATATATATATATATATATATATATATATATATATATATATATATATATATATATATGTGTGTGTGTGTGTGTGTGTGTGTGTGTGTGTGTTATTCTCGGTGTTTCTAGGTTGATTTCTTATCCTAAGAACACTAGCTACTGAGCTGAGTTCTCTTCTGAGACTGGAACTAGAATACATTACAAGAGGAACAGGGCATAAATATTCGGCAGACCAACCTTATACTTATATTGCCTTAGTTATGATCCTTTACAATATACAACAATAATATACAGTACAGGTAAGTATGGACACTGACAGGCTTCAATATACAACAATAATATACAGTACAGGTAAGTATGGACACTGTCAGGCTTCAATATACAACAATAATATGTGGTGCAGGTAAGTATGCACACTGACAGGCTTCAATATACAACAATAATATGTGGTGCAGGTAAGTATGGACACTGTCAGGCTTCAATATACAATAATATATGGTGCAGGTTAGTATGGACACTGTCAGGCTTCACCATACAACATTAACACAATACAGGGAAATATAGACACTGTCAGGTTCGTCTTGGGCTGCTAGGGCCTGGGCTGATTTCAGGTGGCACCCAGGTGTGGGAGGCAGGTCACCAGGCATGCCCTCCCGTAGGGGGCATGGAACTACTGCCAGGGGTGAGATCGTCTGAGTGGACCTGCTGGTTGGCATACAGGCAGGCCCTTTCCTGGTGGAGCCTCGACCTGGGAGGTGGCCCTCTGGACTAGGGCCAAACAGGGCCAACAGGCGCGCCTGCCTTTGCCTGCTCCTGGCGGAGGGTCGTCTGCAGGTGGGGCTTGGGAGGTCCCGCCCCGGGGTCCTGGGGGCATCCCTGAGTGACTGAGGGCTGCGGTCTCCACCGGGTTGGACCACCATCAGGGGCTGCCTGCAGCATTCCTTCCTAGTGTTGTCCGTCAGCAGCGGGCGTTGTCCAGGGTCCGCCTGTAGGGTGTGGATCCCCCGGTCTGGGAGAGGTCCTCGCCACCACTCCTCGAACTGCAACAACTCTGGGGGACTGCACCTGTGAGGGGAGAGAGAGAGAGAGAGAGAGAGAGAGAGATGTCCCACTTGGTCTCGGGAAAGGTAGTTGGCCGAGGCAGGGACTTCCTCTGAAGAGGGTAGTCTCAGGGGCTGTGGATGAAAGGAGTACAGTGGCCATCCCTTCCCCAGTACGTACAGTGGCCATCACTCCAGATCCAAAACCTTGAGACAACAGCTGAAGGGTGTACAGTGGCCGTCCCCTCCCTGGTGCATACAGTGGCTGTCACCACGGTGCTGTTCCCTAAGGAGGAGGCAGACAAAAGGCGTACAGTGGCTGTCACTTTCCCGGTGCGTACAGTGGCCGTCATCCCAGTTCTGCCTCTGTCTGGCTTACCAGCCGACATGCGTATGGTGGCCGTTGCAGTGGGGCTGCAGAGGGGAACAGCAGAAGGGCGCACAGTGACCGTCTCTTCCCTGGTTTGTACAGTGGCCGTCACCACTGGACTGCAGGGGGCAACAGCTGAAAGGCATGCAGTGGCTGTACCTTCCCCGGTGCGTACAGTGGTCGTCATCACAGCGCTGCTTGGGACTGTCTGGAGACAAGTCCCACCCCAATCCTGGTGAGGGCTGGCCTGGCTGAGATGTCATTGGCTGGGACTGCTCTCCTGCTGGTGGCTGTGTTGAGGGGAAGAGGGACGTAGGGCCATAGGACACCTAGGCCCATCTCGCTCTGGCCCGGCACTCTCTCTGTATGCCACTCTGTTGTCTCCTCCTGCAGTGGGTGTGGGGCTGTGGGTCCTTCCTGAGGTCGGTGTTGCAACACCCATCCCTGGGTTTCTCTTGGGGGACGGCATTTCACCACCATCAATGGGGAAAAAGTCAAGTCCCCATGGCTGGAGGTGGTAGGTGTTCGAGGTGGATGTCTGGTGTGTCGGTGTGAGGTGGTGGAGGAGCGTGGTCCAGTGGTGGGTGAGCTGGTTGGGTTTCTGGTGTGGAGCATAGGTGATATGCAGGGTGAAAGTGTGCGGTGTCTGAAGGAGGAGGTGGAGTAACTGAGGTGTCCCCCGGATTCTATGGTATGTCCTTGTGCGGGGGACCAGATGGCGCGTCGTACCTTCATCTCCGGTGGTGGTGAGTGGTTGAGCTCTCCCGGCTGAATGCTGGCGGCAGGTGAGGTGGCTGGGGTTTTATGGGAGCTCCTAGGGCAGGTGTGAATCCCTCCCTGGGGGATTGGGCGGGTTGAAACTTCCACTGAGCTTGGTGCAGTCTCAGTGTGATGGGGACTGTATTGGGGCTGGTGGGGCTTGATGGGGGTGGTTGTGGTGATGTTGGGGGTGTGGGGGAGGGTGAGGCAGCATATCTTGCTGGTGGGCAGGAGAGGCGCCCAGATCTGATCATGGTGGTGGTGGGGACTAGTGTTGGTGGTGAGGTGGTATTTTTGTGTAGGCGGTTGAATGCCCTGGTGGGGGAGTACATGGGTTGGTTGTGGTTATGGGGCTGGTGCGCGGGGTGTGCATATGGGAAGAACGTGTGGGGGTAGGGGTGGTGGTGGGTGTCTCATGTGGTGTGTTGGCAGTACATGGGTGGTGGGTTGATTGTGTTGGTGGTGGAGAGTGAGAAGTGGTGGTGGTGGTGGACTGGGGGGTGGTGTGGTGTTGCTGGTGGGTGGGGAGTGGGTATGTGTGGGGGAGTCGTGGTGGGCATGGGAGTGGTGATGGGCATCGTGCGGTGTTGTTGTTCTGGTGGGGTGACGGGGGATGGGTGGGGGCATCCCAGGGCATTGTCCTGCGTGTCGGGTGGTGGTGGCGTGGCAGCGGGAGGTGAGGTGTCAGATGAGGTCGCCGGTGAAGTGTCAGGGGCATGTGGGGGTGGTGTGGAGCTGGGGGAAGGTTGGGTGGGGGAAGTGTTTGTGGATGGGGGGATGGGCAATGATGATGATGATGAGGAAGCTGTGAAGTAGTAATTGTTTAAGTCAGAAGAATGTTCTGGGAAGGCAGGAGATGGTGGGACAGCATGGTGGGGGGTGGAGTGGGTGCTGCCTGGGTGAGTGTTGCTGTGCGGGGCGCGAAATGGTTGCACGTGGCGGTTTCGGTATGTGTGTGTGATGCCATGGTGCTGGAACGTAACTTGATAGGCAATGGGGACGTTAACGGCAGTGTAGGGTCCCTCTAATTGTGGCAAGATTTTGTTTGGGACTGCTAGGCGTGCTACCACTACTGAATCTCATGTTTTGTAGGGGCTGGATGTTGTGACATCTGGCTGGAGATCTTGATGTTCTTGTAGGTGGTGTAATCACCTCTTGAGGTGATGAAGGGGGTCGGAGGTCGGGGATGGGAAGCGTGGTTGGAGATGATGTTGGAGGGGTAGGAGGATGGGGGTTTCTCCAAACTCTCCTTTGTGGAAGGTGATACCGTCGTCTCTCAGGCAGGTGTTCATGCCCCACTGTATTATTTTAACATGTTCCAGCCAATCCTCGTTGCCTGTTTCCTGTACTCGAGCCGGCACTTGGTTGAGGAGCTTGCAATGGCTCCTCTCACATACTCTGTTCCCTTGGGGCCAGTAGGGGGAGGAGTGAGAGACCTGGTAACTAAACAAGGTGGCTAGTCCTTTCCAGATTTTGCCGGTAAATTCTGGGGTGTTGTTGGAGTGTAGGGCTTGGGGAATTCTAAAATATAGGAAGACGTGGTGGACTAGTGCTTCGGCTATGTCCACGGCGTGGTGCTCCTTGGCTGGGCAGGCGATGAAGAATTTGGAGTAAACATCCATGAACATTATGATCTACTTGTACCTGGCTTTGTGGGGTAGGGGCCGGGCTACATCTATGGATAGTAGTTGCCATGGTTTGTGGGCAGTGATTTTTCCCAATGGCCCAGGTGTGCAGGTGATGTCGTTACCCAATGAGCAGGCTCGGCAAGCTTAGATGATTTACTTGGCCAGCTTGGAGGGGCCAGATGTCCAGTAGATGTTACTGAACACTTGCAACAGTTTTTTTGTGCTCTAGGTGGAGGCCGTTATTGGAGTGTAGGTGGGTCATGGCATTGATGGTGGTGTTGGGGTCGAGGACTATGTGCTGGGCCTGAGTAAACAGGTGGTTGCCGTGCCTCTGGAGCTTGGAGAATATCTTGGGTGGTATTGAGGGTGGGCGTTCCTTGTCTTGCTATTATTGTATAAAGCTGAGGGTGGCATTGATGGAACTGATTGGTAGGCCGGACAAGGCGTCGGTGTTGGTGTGTAGTTTACCTGGCCTGTAGGCAATTTCGAAGTGAAACTCCTCTAGGGTCACCCTTCATCTGATTAGTCAAGCGTTGTTGGTGTTGGGTTGTTGTAGCCACTGGAGGGATTGGTGGTCTGTGATGATTGTGACATGAGTGCTGGAGAGGTATGCCTGGAAATGATCCAAAGCCCATATAATTCCTAGGTGTTGATGCGTGACAGAAATAAATGGAGAGAAATTGTGAATGAATAAGTGATGATGCAGCCCTGAGGGGATATTCTCCCGCATTTGGTCTGATCAGCTAGTCAGGTCAGGTGCGGGTAAGGGGATGGGTCTGTTATGATGTGGCAGGGGTAAACCAGCTCTGCTGTCGGGCCCTGCTGCAGATGTCACTGATTGCATTGCGCAGTTGACCCATATGCGGTGTGGTGCGGTGAGGATCTGTCCATTCTCCCCTTTAGGGCTAAGATGCGAATGAATGTGTTTGAATGGATGAGTAAATGGGGAGTGTGTTGTCCTGTCTCAGCTACCTCCCTTTCCTTGGGGGAAGCAGCCTAGATATATAGATAGATTCATGCTTGGTGGCAACATGATTCTTCTCGCTTTGGTTGAGGGTGTGGCTGGCACAGGTGATTATGTGTTCTCATCCCTTTTGTTCCTGGGCCAGGACGGTGCTGATTGCCACTAGAGACACGTCCATGTATAGGAGGAAATGCAGGGTGTAGTCAGGGAAGGCAACGACCGGGCCGGTGATGAGTTTTGATTTGAGCGTGTGAAAGGAAGTGATGCGGGGATTGGTCCAGATGAATGGTTTGCTTTCCTTGGTTAGGTTGTGGAGCGGTTTTGTGATGTCAGCAAAACCCTTGATGAAGCGCTGGTAGTAGGAGGTGAGCCTGAGGAAGGCACACACGCAGGAAGACCTGCTTGAAGCACTGGAGGTGGTTGGCCCATGTCCTGCTGAAGACAATCACATCATCCAGGTAGGCCAGCAGATTTCCCAGGTGAGGCTGCTGAGAACTGACTTCATCAGTCGGGAGAACGTGGTGGGGGCATTGCAGAGTCCGAACGGGAGGATATTAAATTCGCAATTTTACCATCACTGGTGGAGAATGCTCATTTGTCTCAGTCCTTGGAGTGGACGGGGACTTGCCAATATCCTGACTGCAGATCTAAGGTGGAGAACCATGATGACCCGTATAGAGAATTGAGGGAGTCATCTATCCTGGGTAAGTGGGTGGCGTCCTTCATGGTCACATCATTAAGTCTTCTATAATTCACACACAAGCACATGGTGCCATCTTTCTTTTGGACGAGGAGGACAGGTGAGGACCACGAGCTGGTGGAGGGGGAGATAATGCGGGCATTGAGCATGTCATGGACCTGCTAGTCTTCCTCCACCCATTGTTTGGGTTTGCTTCACTGTGAAGGTTGGCAAATAGGTGGCCCTGTGGTGTGGATTTCGTGGTGGAGGCACGTGATGTGGCCGAAATCTGCTGGTCCTGATGAAAATAGGTGTTGGAAGTCCAGGAGGAGGAGTCTGAGGCTGTTCACCGGTCGGGTGGCAGGAGAAAGGGGGGGGGTTCACAAGGCTCGACTTCTTCCATTTCTCCCACCACTAATCCTCAGGGGAGGGTGAGAGGTGTGGTGGAAAGATTTGCAAAGCGCACTGCTCCATGGTGGGGGGGAGAGAAAGGTGGGTGACAGTAGGCAGGAGGCGAAGGCCCCTGGTGGTAAGCTCGGGGAGAACAGGACAGAGGTGCCGGTGGGTCTGTTCAGGTGTAGCCAGGCCTTATGTTAGGGGGGAATGGTCAGGGCAGAAGCAATGGTTGTGGGGAAGGTGGGGTGGGGAGGAGGAGGGTGGGCAGGGGGGGTGGTGGGTAGGGTGGAGGACAGGATGGGGGAACACGGCGAGTGGTGTGGTGTGCACGTGCAGAGTAGCTGAGCAGGAGTATCTGGAGGTTTATGAAACTGGAGGCGCCGTTTGTGGCAGTTGATATTTGTGTGTAATTTCTGTAGAAGGTCCAGCCCCAGGTGGGTATCATAGGCATGGCAGGTTAAGTTGAGAACAATGAGTTTGTGTTTGGAGGAAACTTGCTGATGGATGTCGGCTTGTAGGGCCCGGGTCTCCCCATGTATTGGCAGGGGGCCATCCCCTGCATCTACAAGGTGAGCTGAGGTGGGGAAGAGCGGGCAGAAAGCAGAGGTGTGGCAGAGTAGAAGTGTGTGTAGAGGCAAGATCTGGCTGCTCCCCCTTCAACCACCAGCCTCGCTTTTACCTCATTCAGCCTCATGTTATCATAGACTGGGGGGCAGTATTTCTGCGAGATGGCCCCCGCCACCGTGAGGAGGTGCAGGGGTGGACCTAAAAATCCATCTGCTTTGGGATGTACTCCTCTTCAGACTCCATTTCACCAGGATCAGCATAGTCGGAGGGTGAGGCATCACCCTCGGTGCCTTCATCATCTAATAATGATACCTTGCGGCGCCCCTGGATGGTCGTCCTGCAAGCCGGGCAGCCTTCAATTGTTCATGGATGTTGTGGAGGGGGCAGCTGCAGCTGCAGGTGGTGAATTCCCATGGGTTGATAGATATTAGGTTTGGGTTTTCTTTGGGACTTGGGTGTCTCTTTGTAGGGTGTGCCCTGGGTACAGAAGGTGTTGGTGAAGGGGTTGATTGGGAGGAGGGCGTTTTTTGCTTCTGGTGTTGTGTTCACCTCTGGGTGGGGAACTTGCTTACTGTGTCGATGTGTTGGGGGGTGGAACGGGTGGCTAGGAGGCGCCACATGAGCTGCTCATTCCTGTCAAGGTCTCCTGAAGGGTCACATATGGCAAAATATTCCCTTATGGTGCTAGGGAGGACCCTCAACAGTATGTTGAATATGTGTTGCTCCCGTGTGACTGTGTCGGTCTCCAGGTAGGCAGCAGTGATGAGTCGCCTGGCCTGGATGAGTGTGTCATCCAGGTTTCCATTGTAGGTGATGGCATCGAGTTGTGCCAGAGCTATGGCTCTGCCCAAAGATTGCGTGACTGTTTGCTTCATGATCTGTGTAAACTGCTCCCATGTTAGCTCTGTGACAATCTTCGAGGCTATACTTGATACTGCCTTGCCCACGTGCGGAAGAGTGACAGCTATCTTTTCCCTATCGTTTTCAATGCCTATGTCCAGTAATGGCTTAACCCCTGAAACACGGAGCGTTACGTTTGCGACAATCGCCAAAAAGGACATAACGGCGGATCATCGCATTTGCGATTCGATTTAATTTTGAATAAACGCGGGCAAGGATGTTCCAGCTGGTATTGTCTATCAGTACCACCACCCTTTAGCTACAATTAGCATACTTGACCTTTGTACTACTGACCTCTGTTGTTGCCAAGTATCGCGTTTTTCCCCTCTCCCCCCCCACCATGGCCCGGCCAGCCTGGCTGTGATATATGGCAGCGCTCTGACTGCTCAGAACTGTAAATCTACCCTCTCCTCTCACAAGCAGTTTATGCTAATAGGAAACGCCTGTTTCCCCAGTTGTCACACTAGCTTTTTTTCGTGCGGTTTGCCCCTGTTTAGCGTCAGTTTACTGCAGGCTTTCACAGTGACATTATGGCGAGTTCTAGCTCTTCTGAGTCAGTGCGAGTGGCCAACAGGAACGAGAATAAAGTGACGGGCATAAGGCAGAATAAAAGTGCGCCGCAGTGATCTTTTGGGAAGTAATATGATTGAAAATAATGTAGTATACGTGTTTTTACCTGTGAAAATGGAAATGTTTGTTGAGTGACGGGAAGACCGCTGTCGCGCTGCATGTCGGCCGTACGCTTCGTTGATTTTAGCCTTATTTTCAGTGCTTATTGTACAAATACGGATTCCAAACTCCTGTACGTTGTAGTATAAAGTTTACTGTGACAGAATGAGGCTGTGGTAGAGGGGAAACTGGGTTGCTGGAGGTGTGAAAGTGATTATTTTGTTACCCAACTTTGCAAGTCTCCACAAGTCCTTGGGTAGTCCACGAAGGCTCATCACCTATCTCTGGAGAAAGCTGAATGTAAGTACTGTCTGCCATACCAAGTATAATGTTCTAGGGTTAATCTCTGATTTTTGGCTAATATTTTCCTACAGGTACTCAGACCGCGATCCTACCCCGCCACCCGGGGGGGGGGGGTCGGCTGTCAATGGCCGCGTTTTAGGGGTTAACCATCAACAGATATACATTAATGTCATATTGTTCAGGATCAAATTTTGGCAGTTGGGTGTGGGGTTTGGTTGCCATTGTGCCAAATTTCCCTGTTTTGCTCCTCTCCATATTCTGCTTGGGTCAAGAACCACCACTGGCCGCCAGTGTTATGCTAGGTGTTTTTAGGCTGACTTCTCGTCCTAAGAACACTAGCTACTGAGCGGGGTTCTCTTTCGAGACCGGAACTAGAATACACTACAAGATGAATGGGGCATAAAAACTCGGGAGACCAACCTTACACTTATATTGCCTTAGTTATGATCCGTACAATATACAAAAATAATGTGCAGTATAGGTAAGTATGGACACTCAGGCTTCAATATACAACAATAATATATGGTGCAGGTAAGTATGGACATTATCAGGCTTCACCATACAACAGTAACACAAAATACAGGGAAATATAGAAACTGTCAGGTTTGTCTTGGGCTGCTGGGGCCTGGGCTGATTACAGGTGGTGCATTGGCATGGGAGGCAGGTCACCAAGCGTACCCTCCCTTAGGGAGCATGGAACTACTGCCAGGGGTGAGGTTGCCCAGGTGGGGCTGCTGGTTGCCATACAGGGAGGCCCTTTTCTGGTGGGGCCTCGACCTGGGAGGTGGCCCTCTGGACTGTGGCCAAACAGGGCCAACAGGTGCTCCTGCCTTCGTCTGCTCCTGGTGAAGGGTCGTCTGCAGGTGGGGCTTGGGAGGTCCCACCCTGGGGTCCTGGGGGTGTCCCTGAATGACTGAGGACTGCAGTCTCCATTGGGTTGGACCACAGTCAGGGGCTGCCTGCAGAGCCCCTTTCTAGTGTTGTCTGTCAGCAGCGGGCAGTGTCTAGGGGAGGCCTGTAGGGTGTGGATCCCCGGGTCTGGGAGAGGTCCTCGTCACCACTCCTCAAACTGCAACTCCTCTGGGGGGCTGCACTTGTGAAGAGAGAGAAAGAGACGTCTCATTTGGCCTCCGGATAGGTGGTGGGCAGAGCCAGGAATTTCCTCCGAAGGGGTAGTCTCAGGGGCTGTGGATGAAGGACGTACAGCGGCCATCCCTTCCCCGGTGCGTACAGTGGCCATCACCACAGATTCACAAACCCTAGAGACAACAGGTGAAGGGCGTTCAGTGGTCGTTCCTTCTCTGTTGCGTATAGTGGCCATCACCGCGGTTCTGCTTCTACCTGGCTTACCAGCCAACGTGAGTACAGTGGCTGTCACGTTCTGCCCGTTGCATACAGTGGCTATCACCACCGGACTGTTTCCAGGGGTGGCTGCAGCTGACGTGCGTACAGTGGCTGTCACGTCCTGCCTGGTGCGTACAGTGGCCGTCACCACGGAGTTGCAGATGGCAACAGCTGAAGGGCGTACATTGCTGTTCCTTCCTTGGTGCGTACAGTGGCCATCACCACGGTGCTGGTTGGGACTGTCTGGAGGCAAGTCCCATCCCGATCCTGGTGAAGGCTGGCCCGGCTGAGATGTTGTTGGCCAGGACTGCTCTCCTGCTGGCGGCCATGTTGAGGGGAAGAGGGGCGTAGGGCCATGGGACACCTAGGCTCATCTTGCTCGGGCCCGTCGCGCTCTCTGTATGCCACTCCGTGGTCTCTTGGGGTTGGTGTAGGGCCGTGGGTCCTTCCTGGGATCGGTGTTGAACACCCTTCCATGGGTTTCTCATAGGGGTGACCAATACATATATACAGCCACATTCCAGAACCTCAGCCTATCAGAATTTTTTTATTCCTCAAACTGCATCTCCTTGGAACTCGCTTCCACAGAGTGGCTTACTCCCAAACTTCAATATATGGCTGCTCAAGTCCAACTGTTGCAGATTTTTTTTTTTTTTTTTTTTTTTTATGAATCGAGGATGCCTGTAATTTTGTGTATTATTTTTGTATTCATTTGTTTTTCTTTCCTTTGTTAAATATATATATATATATATATATATATATATATATATATATATATATATATATACATATATATTGCCAGACGCCTCAATCCCGTTTGGGGTGGCCACAAACAAATCGCCTCTAAGTCGCCCTGTCCCTCGCCATTTCACTGCCCTGCTGCCAACTCACACCCCCCTCTCTCATATACCTCTCCACCCCATCCCTCCATCTCATCCTCGGCCTCCCTCTCCCTCTTCCCCCCTCCACCTCACTCACATACACTCTCTTCAGTCTTTCACCCTCCATCCTCTCCACATGGCTAAACCACCTCAGTGTGTTCCTCATAACGCTCCCTATCACATCCACATCAACACCACAACGTTCCTTTATATCCTCATTGGTCAGCCTATCTCTCCATGTGACTCCACAGGCTCCTCTTAAATAACTCATTTCCACTGCTCTCACTCTTGACTTGTGTCCTTCCAACAACGTCCAAGCTTCACTTCCGTACGTTAGAGTTGGTATCACAATACTGTCATGTAGTAACTTTTTCACTTCCATGCTCACTTCCCTGTTTCTTATCACTGCTTTCAAAAGAACCAGCAACCTTTCTTCCCTGCTGTACCCTTTCAAGCACTTCACCCTCCAAACCTCCATCCTTACTCATCACACTACCCAAGTACTTAAACGTACTCACATTTTCCAATTCCTCACCATCCAACCTCGCTGTACATTCACTGACTTCACCTCTCTCAAAGACCATCACTTTACTCTTCCCTACATTCACCTTTAGATTCCGTTTCTTACACACTCTCCCAAACTCATCCACCAAGCCTTGCAGCTCCCCTTTGTCTTCACTCAACAACACAGTATCATCTGCAAACAACAGTACAGGGAGTTTCCAAACACTATCCTCTCTCACCAGGGCCACTCCAACATCCACTACCCTGCCTTGTCCCTCTTTTATTACCCCATCCATGTGCAGATTGAACAACAATGGAGACATGACACATCCCTGTTTCAACCCAACTTTCAAAGAGAAAAATTCACTTAGTTCGCCATCCACACGCACTGCAGCCTTCGCACCATCGTACATACTCTTCACAGCATTTAACAACTTCCCATCTACTCCATATATTCTTAACACTTTCCACAATCCTTGTCTATCCACCCTGTCATATGCTTTCTCCAAATCCATGAAAGCCGCATACAACTTCTTTCCCTTCTCTAGAAACTTTTCCACTATAGATCTAAGAATGAATATCTGATCTACACAACCTCTTCCCTTCCTAAAGCCTCCCTGTTCTTCTCCAACTAATTTCTCTGTTCTTTCTCTAACTCTGTCAATAAGTATCCTACCATACACTTTTCCTATTATACTAAGAAGACAAATGCCCCTATGATTACCACACACTTCTTTTTCCCCTTTTCCTTTGTACAAGGGAATAATTATACCTGACTTCCAATCCTCCAGGACTCTACCTTCCTCCCAGGCTAATCTGCACATCTTCCACATCCATTCTACTACTATCTCTCCCCCATGCTTCAGCATTTCACCACACACTCCATCAATTCCTGGGGCTTTCCCCGATTTAACTTTCTTCATTGCTTCCACAACTTCTATCCTACTGATTTCTTTCTGTCTTCTCACCTCCCTCCTTCTCCCAGCCATTCCCCAGCCACTTATACTCGCATTACTTCCATCCTCTACGTTCAACAATTCCTTAAAGTGTTCTCTCCAACTGCTCACTTTTTCTCCCTTCTCCTCTAGTAATCTACCATTTTTATCTTTCAATCCCCTGCTAACTTCACTTCCACCCTGTCTTACTCTTTTCACCTCTTTCCAGAACATTTTCTTACAGTCCCTCCACTTTACACTCAAATTCCTTCCAAATTCCTCATCCACTCTCTTCTTACTCTCTCTTACTAATCTTTTCACCTCTCTCTTTCTTTCTACATATAACTCTCTTTTCCGCCTCTCAACTTCTTCCACGCCCTTATTTCTCATCCATTCATTGTATGCTTTCTTCTTTTGTGCCACAGCCTGTTTCACCTCTTCAGTCCATCACGCTGTTCCTTGCACCCCCCTCCGTCTTCTCTTCCTTCCACACACCACATCACATGTTGCACATATTTCTTCTGTAAATATGCTACACACACCTTCGACGTCTCCCATCTGCTCCAATTCATATTTGCCCAATCGTTCCTCCACTTCTCTCTTATACTCTGCCTTTTTCTCATCCTCTTGTAACCTTTCCACTCTCCTTGCAACTACTCCTTCCTCTCGTCTTTCCCTTCTTCTATTTCTCCATTCTAATTGGACCTTGATTCTGACCACCACCAAGTAGTGGTTAGAGAGTCCACTCCCCCAACCTCTATAAACTCTTGCATCCATTACACATCTTCGCATCCTTTCATCCACACACACATAATCAATCATTGCCTTCCTTTCATTCAGTTCACCACCCACCCTTCTCATCACTCGCCATGTATACCTGTGGATCATTTTATGCCTGAAGAGGGTATTGGCTACCACCAACCCCCTCCCAGCACAAATGTCCACTAACGCACTCCCATTCTCATCTATCTCAGCAGGCACACCCCACTCATCAACTATTCCATCCACCTTCACATTCCCAACTTTACCATTCATATCACCAATCAAAAACACTCTCTCATTCCTTCCAAACTTTTCCATGCACACTTCTACATTTGTCCAGAACTCTTCTCTCACTCTTCTAGCACGATCTTGCATTGGCGCATACACACACACAATCGCCCACATTTGTATTCCAACTTTCAACTTTACCCACACAATCCTTGACCCAACTGATCCATACTGTCTTATGCTCTTCTTCCATCTTTTACTCACAACTATACATACTCCTTCCTTCGCCCTCTCATTCTCACCTACTCCTGCACATATACCCCATCCATACTCCCATTCTCTCACATTTTCTCCTCTCCATTTTGTTTCAGTTATTCCACATACATCCACTTTCGCACCCTCAAGCACCTGGACAATCTCTCTCTTTCACCTCATCATTCGCTCCTCTTACATTCCAAGTACCCATTACCAAGTCCTTTGTCCGGTCCTGAGTCGACATCGTTTGGTCAGTCCTTGTCCGAGGCTTATTGTTGTTTTTTTTAGTTAGTTGTTTTCCGGGGAGGGGCACTAACCCTCCGCCAACCCTTTTAGTCGCCTTTTACGACAAGCAGGGATACTGGGGGAGTATTCTTGAAAAAAAAACCCTGCCCCCAGGGTATATATATATATATATATATATATAATATATATATATATATATATATATATATATATATATATATATATATATATATATAATAATAATATATATATATATATATATATATATATATATATATATATATATATATATATATATATATAATATATATATATATATATATATATATATATATATATATATATATATATATATATATATATATATATATATATATATCAATCCAGACACGTCAATCCCGTTTGGGGTGGCCACAAACAAACAAATCGCTCCTCCAAGTCCCCCATCCCCCGCCATTTCACTGCCCTGCTCCCAACTCACACTCTCTCCCATATACCTCTCCACCCCATCCCTCCATCTCATCGTCGGCCTCCCCCTCCCTCGTCACCCCTCTACCTCACTCACATACACTCTCTTCGTCAGTCTTTCACCCTCCATCCTCTCCACATGGCCAAACCACCTCAGTGTGTTCCTCATAACGCTTCCTATCACATCCATATATATATATATATATATATATATATAGTTTGTTGATAGAGCATTGATGGACTATGTGGTTGTGTCCAGGAATGTTAGGGAAAGACTGTTGGATGTGAGAGTTTTGAGAGGGAAAGGTGGAGGTATGTCTGACCACTACCTGGTGGAGGGAAAGTTAAGAGTAGGTAAGATATGGGTGAGAGCTAGGAGAGTTAGGTGTGGCCGGGAGGTTTTGAAAGTGAGTGAGTTGGATAAAAGAGAGAAAATGATAAAGTATCAGGAGGAATTGAAAGATAAGTGGAATGCAATGAAAGATCAGGAAAATGGCAGTGTGAAGGAGGAATGGCAATTGTTTATGAGTGCTGTTGTAGGGCATGTGGAGGAGGTGTGTGGTGTGAGACGAGTGGGTGGTGGTGTAAGAAAGGGAAGTGAATGGTGGTGCGATTAAGGAAGTATGGCTGTGGCTGAGAAGAGACGTGCATATGAAGTGTGGCTGCAGAGGAAGGATGAGGTGTCATATGAGAGGTATAAGGAAAAGAGGAATAGGGCGAGAGGGGCTGTGAGTGATGTTAAAGTGGCAGCAGGTGAGAGGTGGGGTAGGCGGTTGACTGAGAATTTTCAACAGAATAAGAATATGTTTTAGAAGGAGGTGAAATGGGTGCGAAAGGGAGAGTCTGGGCAGGAAGAGCAAGTAAAAGCAGAGGATGGAAGGATTTAATTGAGATGGATGCAGTAAGGAAGGGATGGGCGAAGTATTTTGAAAGATTGTTAAATGTAGAGGAGGAAAGGGAGGCTGAGATTGTGGCAGATGGAAGGGTGCAAGGAATAAATGTGTTGGGAAAGTTGAATGTTTCTTTGATCACGATGGAGGAGGTGCAGGAGGCAGCAAAGGAGATGAAAACAGGGAAAGCTGCAGATATGGATGGATGTGCTGTGGAATGCCTGAAAGTTGGTGGAGCGACTTGTTGACTGGTTTTGTCGTGTGTTTTGTGGGAGCTTTGGTGCCAATTGACTGGGCAAGTGCTTGTGTGGTTCCCTTGTATAAAGATAAGGGTTATAAGTGTGAATGTACTAGCTTCAGAGGTATAAGTCTGTTGAGTGTTGTAGGTAAGGTTTATGGTAGAGTGTTAATTAACAGATTTGGAGAGGGAATAGAGGGAGTGATTGGTGATGAGCAGTGTGGCTTTAGGAGATGGAGGGGATGCGTGGATTCGGTGTTTGCAGTGAGACAGGTGTGTGATAAGTATTTAGCGAAAGGTAAGGATGTGTTTTGGGCGTTCATGGATTTAGAGACAGTGTATGATAGAAATGTTAGGGAGGCTTTTTGGACTGTTTTAAGTTTGTATGGACTTGATGGTATGTTGCTAAAAGGAGTGAAAAGTTTTTATGTAAATAGTAGAATTGTGTGTAAGAGAGGGATATACTGTGAGTGATTGGTTTCCCGTGAGAGTGGGCTGCGGCAGGGATGTGTGATGTTGCCTTGGTTGTTTAATATTTATATGGATGGTGTTGTAAGGGAGGTGAATGCAAGAGCGCTAGGTGGAGGCTTGAGTCTGGTGAATGCTGGTGGTAGAAAGTGGAATCTGAATCAGCTGCTGTTTGCAGATGGTACTGCAGTGGTGGCTGATTCGGAGGAGAGATTGAGACGGTTGGTAGAGGAGTTTGGAAGGATGTGTGAAAGGAGGAAATTGAGATTAAATAAGAATAAGCACAACGTGATGACGTGTACGAGGTTGGTAGATGGTAGGAAGAAGAATACAGTTTTGAATGGTGAGTTCCTTGAGGAGGTAGAGTGTTCTGAGAATTTAGAGTCACATAATGCTCTGGATGGGAGAATAGATGCAGGAGTGAAGTTTAGAATGAATGAAGTAGGAAAGGTGCTGGGAGGAATGAAGAAAAGTGTTTAGATGTCGTTCGCTTGGAATGGATGTAACGAGAAGGCTGTATGAGGTTGTAGTGGTACCGACTGTCTTATATGGGGCTGAAACATGGAATATGGGTGTAGCAGAGAGGAAAAGTTTGATTCTAATGGAGATGAGGTGTCTGAGGAGTATGTGGATTGACGTGTATGGATCGAGTGAGAAATGATGAAGTGCGAAGGAGAGATCGACTGCAAAGGGGAGATAGCTGAGTTGAGCAGTGGGTGTTGCGATGGTTTGGGTATATGGAGAGAATGGAGGATGAGGGTTGATGAAAAAGGTAACTGGATCGGATGTAAGAGGTGTAAGGCTGAGAGGAAGACCACGAATAGGATGCATGGACAGTGTGAAGAGAGTGTTGGATAAGAAAGGGATGTCTATTGAGCAAAGAAGAGTGGTTGCGCGTGATAGAAATGATTGGAGAGAAATTGTGAATGAATAAATGATGACGCAGCCCTGATGGGGTATTCTCCCGCATTTGGTCTAATCAGCTGATCGAGTCAGGTGGGGGTAAGGGGATGGGTCCATTATGATGTGGCAGGGGTAAACCAGCTTTGCTGTGGGGCACTGATGCAGATGTTGCTAACTGCACTGCACAGATGACCCTCGTGTGGTGTGGTGCGGTAAGGATCTGTCCCTTCTCCCCTTTGGGCTAAGATGCGAATGAATGTGTTTGTGTGGATGAGTAAATTGGGAATATGTCGTCCTGTCTTGGCTACCCTCTTTCTTTTGGGGAAGCAGCCTTGGTGTATCCATCTATCTATCTATTTATCTATCTATCTATCTATCTATCTATCTATCTATCTATATATATATATATATATATATATATATATATATATATATATATATATATACATAATAATGTTGCATCGGACACGAAATTTTAGCTCCGCGGAGGTGGAGGCGGAGGCGGAGCCGGATATCTATTTCTCATAAAATGCGGTTGCGGATGAAACTGCGAATGTTAAGATATTAATTTTTGTGGACGCGGACACAACTGTGGATTATTTTTACCTCCATGTCCGTGGTTGACGCAGACGCGGATTTTTTTTCTTTTTTTACACATACAGTATTACAGTACATTTATGCAGTATAAAGTGACGAGTTTGAGCCACACTTAAGTGTACGGCAGGCGTGTTAACCAGTGTGCTTTGTAGCTGCGACTCAAAGCTCCAGTTAAACAAAGAGAGAGAGGAAAGAAAGAAAAGATAAAAGCGAAAAATAAAGAAATATAATAAAAGAAAAGAAGAATGTATATCTTTCGATAAATTAAAAACTTTAAAGAAATAACAAAACTCTTGTCATATTATGAAATAGTATTGGCTTTAGTCCTGATATGCCTGTATATTAACACAGCACGTGTAACTATATATATATATATATATATATATATATATATATATATATATATATATATATATATATATATATATATCACCAGATGCCTTAATCCCATAATGGGTGGCAACAAACAATTCATCTCTACGTCGCCCTGTCCTCTGCCATTTGGCTTCCCTCCCTCCAACTCACAGCTCCCTCTCTCATATCTCTCCAGTGCATCCCTACGTCTCATCCTTGGTCTCCCTATCATCATCTCCTCCTCCTCACCCACATAAACGCTTCTACTCAGTCTCTCATTCTCCATCCTCTCCACTTCATCCCTTCATCTCATTCTTGTTCCCCCCTTCCTCCTCTCCCTTTCCACACTACTCACATTTACTGATCTAGCCAGTCTTTCACTCTTCATCCTTTAACAACGACGATTCACTCTAGGAATAGTAAAAATTAGGTACGGAATTTAATTATGATAAATTAACCTGAATAAGCAACATTCAGAGCATGTCTAGTCGTGGAATATGTGCCTGATGGGAGAAGGTAAGTCTTGATTGCCACAGTTTTGCATTTTCACTTAAGGAACTAAAATTAAAAAAAATAAAATCAGTTGTCAAATGTATTACAGTTCTGATATCCATAGTGTGAGTAAAGTACGAAACAATGGATTTTGATTTTGGCGGTCCTGGTTTGCACAATCTGGAAGAATATTAGTTTGGCGTACCTCCAGCCTTCGATCCCTTCTTTTTGTATTTACATTAATTATAATTAGAGAAGGAACCATCTCTCACGAAGGACAGTTTAAGCAAAAAACATAACGGTAGACACAGTTTATTTAAAGAATGCACCAATTTCTCATGAAGGACAGTTTAAGCAAAAAGAATAGCGGTAAACAGGAACCTCGCTTACTGTTAGAATTATACAGGCTGACCCAGGAGTAATGGATGTAACTTTGGGAAGAGCTAGACGAAAGAATTTAGATTTTTAGAGTACAGTATATCAACGTGGGTCCAAATCTCAGCCGTTACCTAGCTACAGTTACTGATGACTTTATGGGCGAAAATGATCTCCCCAATAACTCAAAAAAAAAAAAAAAAAGGAAACAAATGCATCAGTGCCTTAGCTCAGTACTGGTTGAGCTTTGGACCCATGGTGGTGTTGGATTTTGCCCATAATTTCCTCATCTATACTTTCCCAGAGTCATGGTGTTTCCTCCCTGGGCACCCTGAATAACACTCCGGCCGTTTTACAAATTATGACTAAATAACATTCACATCCGCCTGAGAAGCCAAGCTATATCATATAAGTGCATCGAGGAAAAAAAAAAAAAACAGCAACAAGACCCTAAGAAAAGAATGGATTTTGGAGGAAAGGGAATAAGGGAAGGGAGAGGGAGAGTGAAGGTGGTGTGAAAAGTGTGGAAGGAAGTCAATGGGTGAGGGAAGGAGGGGTACAGTGAGGGCAGGAGGGGTACGGTGAGGAGCAGAGGGGTATGGTGAGAAGCTTAGAAGTACGGTGAAGGAGACAGAGGTAAGGCGAGGGAGTGGAAGGGTGTTGTAGTTGGGATGTTATGGTGAACTGGTGTACAGTGAAGTATAAAGACTGCGATGATGTTTGGGGTTGGGAAGGAAGGGGAAAAGGAAGAGGAGGAGAGGGAAGATGGGAAGAGAAGGAAGCGGGGAAAGAGGAGGAAAGAGAAGACAGGATGAGAAGGAAGTGGGGATGAGGAGGAGGGGAAAGATGGGAAGATAGAACAAAGGACGGCAGAGGAAAAAAAAAAACAGCAGCAGACCTGGACAGGAAAACAGGAAAAGGAAAGGGAATGGTAGGAAGGGGGAATGGTAGGAAGGGGGAAAGGAGGGGTGGGGAATTGGGGAGGTGGGGTACAGAGGGAATAGGTGGGATTCTGAGGGCGTCGGTGCCAACACTCCCCCAAGAAGCGTCAAAACCCATCGAAGAAGTGTCACTACTCCTCCAAGAAGCGTCACTACCCCTCCAAGAAGCGTCACTACCCCTCCAAGAAGCGTCACTACTCCTCCAAGAAGCGTCACTACCCCTCCAAGAAGCGTCACTACCCCTCCAAGAAGCGTCACTACCCCTCCAAGAAGCGTCACTACCCCTCCAAGAAGCGTCACTACCCCTCCAAGAAGCGTCACTACCCCTCCAAGAAGCGTCACTACCCCTCCAAGAAGCGTCACTACTCCTCCAAGAAGCATCACTACTCCTCCAAGAAGCGTTCTGGGAAGAGTATCTTGTTGGTCTTGGTGGGAAGGTTGCGCCAGAAGTCCAAGTCCTGTTAAAATACATATCGGTACATAAGTATATAGACCAGTTCCCTTTTCATTCAGCAGACACAACTAAAGAAGGGAATGTTATATTTACCTAAACGTTTGAATAATTTTACACTAAACAGTAATAAAAAAAAATCTTTAACATTGTCCCAATGTTTGCATAATTGCATACCCAGGAGTTATAAAGCATATAATAATAATAATAATAATAATAATAATAATATATAATAATAATGATAATGATAATAATAATAATAATAATAATAATAATAATAATAATTAATAATAATAATAATAATAATAATAATAATAATAATAAAAATAATACGAAATAATAATAATAATGATAATAAGAATACGAAATAATAACAGTAATAATAACAATAATAATAATAATAAAAATTTATCAGTCAACTGCCAGACGTCGTCGGTGGGGACGCCCATTATCCATCCACTCAGTGTAGGGGTACTTTATGTCGGGGTGGCTCTACATTGCGTGGCAAGCCAAATGATTTCCTGTAAACCAAAAAATCATTTGATACGCTGGGTGGTAACCTTATAACCAACCAACACGTGTTCCTTACGTGTCAAAAAGTGGGTCGGAGGAGGGTTATGCCCCTCCCCGGAAAACAACTCACCAAAAATACAAATAAGAAGCCTCGGATCAAGAAGGACAAACAGGTGACGACCAAGGACCGAACAATGGACCTGGTTCGGATAGAGACATGAAATGTAAGAGATACAGATAATGTGGTGAAAGAGAGAGAGAGATTGTCCAGGTGCATGAGGGTGCAAGAGTGGGCACATGTGGATTAACGGAGACCAAATCGAGAGGCGTGAGTGTGAGAGTGG
The DNA here is from genome assembly GCF_032717465.1 of Coenobita brevimanus. NCBI lineage: Eukaryota > Metazoa > Arthropoda > Malacostraca > Decapoda > Coenobitidae > Coenobita > Coenobita brevimanus. Next base: position 27,634,507 of record NC_136983.1, on the reverse strand, counting down.
GAGTATGGATGGGGTTTATGAGCGAAAGGTGAGAATGAGAGGACAAAAGAAGGTGCATGAATTGTTGTGTGCAGGAGATGGGAGAATAGAAGAGAGTATGGATCACTTGGTTCAAGGATCGTATGGGTAAGATTGAAAGAAGGATTACAAACGTGGGTGATTGTGTGTGTGTGTATGCACCAATGCAAAACTGTGAAAGAAGAGTTTTAGGCAAATGTGGAAGCGTGCATAGAAAAGTCTGAGAGGAATGGGAGTGTATTTTTGACTGGAGATATGAATGGAAAAGTTCGGAATGTGAAAATGGATGGAGTAGTTGGTGAGTGGAGTGTACCTGGAGAAGTGGATGAGAATGACAATGCTCTAGTAGACATTTGTTCAGGGTGGGGGTTGGTAATAGCCAATACCCTCTTTGGACACAAAATGATCCAGAGGTATGTGTGGCAAGTGATGAGATGGGTGGGTGGTGAATTAAAGGAATGCAAGGCAATGATGGATTATGTGTGTGTGGATGAAAGAATGAGAAAGTATGTAATGGATGCAAGAGCATACAGAGGTTAAGAGGGTGGACTTTCTAACCACCACTTGGTGGTGGTGAAAAGGTTCAAGTACAATGGAGGAATGGAATTATGGAAAGACAAGAGGAAGTAGTCCATACAGCGAGGGTAGAGAGGTTGCAAGAGGATGAAAAAAAACAAACAAACAAACAATATAAGAGAGAAATGGAGTGGTGAGTGGGTAAATATGATTTGGAGCAGATGGGAGAGGTGGAAGGTATGTGCAAGATATTCACAGAAGAAATCTGTCCAGCATCTGAGGTGGTGTGTTGTGGAGTGAAGAGAAAATGTAAGTGGGTGCAAAGAACAGCATGGTGGAATGAAGAGGTGGGACAAGCCATGGCGGATAGGAAGAAAGCATATAGTGAATGGATGCGAAGCAGAGGAATGGAAGAAGTTGAGAGATGGGAGAGAGAGTTATATGCAGAGAGGAATGGAGAGGTGAAAAGATTAGTAAGGGAGAGTAAAAGGAGACTGGATGAGGAATTTGGAAGGAATTTGAATGTAAAGTGGAGGGAATGTAAGAAAATGTTCTGGAGGGAGGGAAATAGAGACAGGGTGATTGAGAAGTTAGTAGGTAAGTGAACGATATAAATGGCAGATTGATTCTGGAGAAGGGAAACTAGTAGGCATATAGAAAGAAGTCAGTGATAGTGTTAGTACAAGTAGCTGAGGGATGGCTGGTAGAAGGAGGGAGGTGAGAAGAGAGGATCTGTATGACAGTGAATAACCCTACTATTACAAAGAACCGACTCCCCTAAAAGTTAGAAGGAATGTTGCCTCCCTTGCATATTTTATTGATACTTTTATGGCAAATGCTCAGCCGAAGTTGTATACATTGTGTCACCTCTCCAAGCATCCTCCGTGCTACAGGGGCATCTGGTACTGTAGTGCTCATGACTGGACTGTCACCCTGCTATATTTCAGAGTTTCTACCTTTCAGAATCTTTTATCCCTCAAATTGCATCTCTTTAGAACTCGCATCGCCGAAGAGGTTTCCCCCAAACCTTCAAACCTACGGCTGTTCAAGTCCAACTGTTACAGATTTTTGTTTTTTATGAATGGATGCTTCCTGTAATCTGGTGTATGTATTATTATTTTTATTCATTTATTTTTTTCTTTCCTCTGTTTTGTTATTTAAAAAAAAAAAAAAAGATGGAAATAGTGGAAGCAATAAAGTCAACATGGGGAAGGCCCCAGGAATTGATTGAGTGTGCTGTGAAATTCTGAAGCATGGAGGAGAGATAGTGGACTGGATGTGGAAAATGTGCAAATTGGCCTGGGAGGACAGTTGAGTCCCAGTGGAATGGAAGTCGGGTATAATTATTCCCCTGTACAAAGGAAAAGAGGAAATGAAGTGTGTGGTAATCATAGGGGCATTTGTCTTATTAGTGTCATAGGAAAAGTATACGGTAGGATACTTATTGACAGGGTTAGGAAAATAACAGCAATTAGTTGGAGAAGAACAGGCGGGTTTTAGGAAGGGAAGAGGTTGTGCAGATCAGGTATTCATCCTTGGGTGTTTAGTGGAAATGCTTCCAGAAATAGGAAAGAAGTTGTCTGTGGCCTTCATGTATTTAGAGAAAACACATGACAGAGTGGATAGAAAAGGAATGTGGAAAATATTAATATATGGAGTGAAAGGGAACTTGCTGAATGCAGTGAAGGGGATTAATGGGGGTGCTTAGGCTGCAGTGCGTGTGGATAGTGAACTGAGTGAATTTTTCTATCTGAATGATGGTTTGGAACAGGGATGTGTCATGTCCCCATGGATGTTGAGTCTGAATATGGATGGGGTTTTAAAAGAGTTGAAAGGTAGGGCAGTTGGATGTTGAAGCGGCCCTAATGAGAGGGGGTAGCTTTTGGAAACTTCCTGTACTGTTGTTTGCAGATGATACTGTATTGTTAAGTGAAAACGAAGGGGAACTGATGTTCTTGTTGAATGAGTTTGGGAAACTGTGTAAAAAACGGAATCTAAAATTAAATGTAGGGAAGAATAAAGTTACGGTCGTCAAGAGAAATGAAGTCACTGGATGTACAGTGTTGTTGGATGAGGAGGAAATGGAAAATGTGAGTGCATTTAAATACTTGAGTAGTATGATGAGTAAGGATGGAAATTGTGAGGATGAAGTGCTTGAAAGGATGCAGCAAGGAAGAAAGGTTGTTGGTACTTTGATGCAGTGATTAGAAATAAAGTGAGCATGGAAGTGAAAAAGTCGCTGTATGATAGTATTGTGATACAGACTCTAACATAAGGAAGTGAAGCATGGACCTTGTTGGAAGGACACAAGTCTAGAGTGAGAGCAGTGAAAATTAGTTATTTGAGAGGAACATGTGGAATTACATGGAGAGACAGACTGACAGAGGAAGTGAAGGAGCGTCGTGGTGTGGATGTGGATGTGGTAGAAAGTGTTAGGAGAAATACACTGTTGAAGAGGATGGAGAGAGGGAGGCTAACGAGGAGAGTGTATGTGAGGTGGGGGATGAGAGGGAGGGGGAGGCCAAGGATGAGATGGAGGGATGGAGCGAAGAGGTATATGAAAGAGGGGTGTGTGACCTGGGAAGGAGTGCAGTGAAATGGCGGTTGACAAGGCGACGTGGAGGCGATTTGTTTATGGCCACCCCTTACGGGATTGAAGTGCCTGACAAGAAAAATAATAATAATAATAATAATGATAATAATCTATATTACAGTATGATGATCCGTTTTCTGTATGTTTGTTTGATCGTTACCGTAACACATTAAAAACCTGCGCATCTAGCGCAATTTTTGTTAGAGCAAGGTACCATTAAAATGTTCTAACTTGAAGACTAAAACAATTTCCAGTTCAGTCGGGCCACCGGTTCCCTAGTTATGACTCATTTCCGACTGGAGATAGGAAATGACTTGAAATCGAGCGATGGCTGCCTAAGGCGGCCTTTAAGTTGATAATGATAATAATCATCATCATCATAATATCAACACCAATACATATTCAAGTGCTTGAATGGTTAATCCCGTAATGTTATTAATAATAATCATCATCATCATCATCATAACACCAATACATAACCAAGCGCTTCTATGATTAATCCCTAATAATAATAATAATAATAATAATAATGATGATTATCATCATCATCATCATCATCATCATCATTATCATCATCAACATCATCATCATCTAATCCAATGTTGCCCCATTAGGAGCGTATGGGCCCGAGACTATGCAAGCAGGCCACGTAATACCACTCATCCCTGAGTGGTATTACGTGAACAATGAACCCCATTCACCCCTTGGATAATTATAAACCAACACAGGCTCAGTCCGACAGGAGCGCCTTATTTACCCACTAAACCACCAGGCGCCATAATTTAGTTATATAGTTACCAGCCAGCTTCGTAAATGGTATCCTGGTGTACAGGAAACCATTTGCCTTGTCACTCAGTGCAGAGTCACCGTAGACAGAAGGAAGAGAAAAGAAAGAAGGAAAGAAAGACAGGAGAGGAAGGAAGGAAACATGGAGGGAAGAAATGAAAGGGTCGCACTAAATCATGTGAGTGATTACATTAATAATAATAATAATAATAATAACAAAAAAATAATAATAATAAATAGATACCCAAGCGCTTCAATAATTAACCCTATGAAACCGATTCCATGACGAGAATATATATGAATGAAACAAACGCTTCTCTTACCCTAACGCTGGAGGGTGCCATGTGAGGCCTGACGGAGATGCCGAGGGTGGTGCAGCCCTCTTTGTCCTCCACCACGGGGAAAGGGGTCCAGCGGAAGCCTAGGCTCCCGTTGATGGTGGGGTTGCTGGAGGAGGAGGAAACAAAAAAACGCATTTGTTCATTATCAACATGACTGTCATCCCGACTCGATTCGCACCAAAGGATGGGGTGAGGTAGGGAATCGAAAGCAAAAATACTACTACTACTACTACTACTACTACTACAATCGCAGAGTTCTGTTATGGCCTGGATGAGACGTCGTGTGTCATTCTCTCTCGTGAGGTCTGCACTCTATGCCTCAGGGGCACAAGATCAGCCCTCAGGCCTGTCTCTGGCGGGTATGGATTACGAAGCTTCTGTGGCCGAGAGTCGCATAGACCAGTGACTGCAATAGATTAATGTCTTTTTAGCACTGTAATGTTAATGAATAAAAAGTAAATTAATAAAAGTAGTAGTAGATGGTTGGTAACCACAGCCGTTGTCGTGCCTGGGATCAAAGGATGGTAATTATAACCTTCACATTACAACTCCAAATGGTGAACCGAATTAAGAAGGTTGGTTTTGGTCTTCGCAGTATGGTTCACAAACGGATAAAGGTGATATATTAAAAAAAACAACAACAACAGCAACTACTACTACTGCTGCTACTACCACCAATTCTGCTTACTACTACTACTACTACTACTACTACTAACCTCCGTGCCCATCAGCTGCTCTAAGGGCCAAATATTTTGATTTTTTCCTGTGAGCATCATCATCACAGCAAAATCTCAAATTCTAATTCCACTATTTTTACCTAACACTTAACTGTTCCTCCAGCTTCCCTTCATATCAGATCACAAATGTCTGAGTTGATATTGCCTAACGATCTTGACCATTTGACCTTTCTCTTTGACCTTCACCTTTGACTGACTGTTTTGAAAATTGAATCCCTTTATCCCTATTTTAATCTGAACGCTTCCACAAAGGCTAGTCTACATCGGCAATAATCTGTTTAATTTAAGGTCACATTGACCTTAGTTTTTGATCTACAGTTCTCAGAAACAATAGGTCAGCCTCTTGGGTGATGCTTAACTCATCCACCAAGTGTCTCCCAAATTAGATCAAGGTGATTTAGTTATTTTTATTCATACAGACACACGGGTTTAACTCTGACCTTTCCCTGTGACTGTGAACTCTGACTTTTTGTTCTCAAATTTCAATTCCTTTGTTCTTGTTTGATCCTTAACATTTCCACCATATTTAGTTCAGATATGATCAACACTAAGTTTATTTTTCACTGTGACGTTGACCTTTGACCTACCCCTGCGATATTGGCCTTTGGTGATTTTCCTTGCACTCCAGTCTTTATATTCCTGCCTCAGCCTCAGTCCTCCCACGAAGATTAGTCTCAGTCAGATGAAAACTGTTTAAGATGGCGTTGCCCTGCGATCTTGACCTTTTATCTATTGTAATCAAAATCAATTGGTTTATTTATCTGGCTGACCCCAACATCTCATCCAAATTTGGTAAAAATCGTGTCAAAAGTATTTGACACACACACACACACACACACACACACACACACACACACACACACACACACACACACACACACACACACACACACACACACACACACACACACACACACACACACACACACACACACACACACACACACACACACACACACACACACACACACACACACACACACACACACACACACACACACACACACACACACACACACACACACACACACACACACACACACACACACACACACACACACACACACACACACACACACACACACACACACACACACACACACACACACACACACACACACACACACACACACACACACACACACACACACACACACACACACACACACACACACACACACACACACACACACACACACACACACACACACACACACACACACACACACACACACACACACACACACACACACACACACACACACACACACACACACACACACACACACACACACACACACACACACACTTATCCAAACAATACCCGCGGACCCTTTGTGAAGCCAGATGAAGTCATGAAAAACAGTAACAAGGACAATAATAACAATAATAATAATAATAATAATAACAATAATAATAATACCCGTAAGCAGCGAAATTGGTCCACAGGTCAACCATGACGCGCCTAACGAAGAGGTCCTCAGGCTTTGTCAGGTGGGCATTAGGCAACTGGCGGTGAAAGAGATAGAACAGGTCGTCTGCATGGTTCACATCTGTACAAAAAAAACGACTTTGAATCAGTACAAGGCAGTATTAAACTATCGAGACCATGGTCGCAGCTGGAAGCGAGGTAATCAACCCTCTCCATGCGATAATAATAATAATAATAATAATAATAAAAGTAATACAATGAACGGGATGATGTTCACTTATTTTTTTCAGTCACTCGTTAACAATTAATATTCCTGGGCTCTTTACTGTTTAACACTAGACACATTTCAGTAATACTCTAGATACTTTTATAATACCGGTACTGTAGTTTCCAAGCAGGTATATCTGAATATTAATGGCAACCAAATTCTGACCCCTTCATTAACATAATCGAGGCTGCGCCCACGATCGGTTTTGTATTAATTCCATTATATAAACAAGAAACGTTATTGCCACACAACTTAAAACACACACACACACACACACACACACACACACACACACACACACACACACACACACACACACACACACATACAAACAAATTTGTTGAGGTGCACATACACAGTGGCTATGTAACACACACACACACACACACACACACACACACACACACACAGGAAAAGTAAGTGGTCCTAATGAAATTTCATGTTGGGTATTACGAGAATGTGCAAAGGAGTTATGTAAACCATTATTTTTAATTTTCAAGAAATCCTTGAGTCAAGGTAAACTACCTGATATTTGGAAAAAAGCAAATATTGTCCCCTTATTCAAGAAAGGAAATAGACAAAATCCACTCAACTACCGACCAGTATCACTGACCAGTGTTGTAAGCAAGGTATTAGAAAAACCTAAAAGAAAAGCTTGGGTAAATCATCTAGAAGAACACAGTATGATAACAGAAAGACAGTTTGGTTTCAGAAAAGGAAAATCATGTGTTACTAATCTGTTGAGCTACTATGACAGAGTAACAAACACAATACAGGAAAGGGATGGATGGGTGGACAGTATCTATTTAGATTTCAAGAAAGCTTTTGACACAGTACCACACCAAAGACTTATATGGAAACTGTACCATCAAGGAGGAATTCGAGGCAAACTGTTTTGTTGGATGCAAGACTTTCTCATAAAAAGAGAAATGAGGACAGTACTAACAGGAAACTACTCATCATGGAAAGAAGTGACTAGTGGAGTACCACAGGGTTCAGTGCTGGCACAAATCATGTTTTTAGTGTATATAAATGATATAAACAGTAACACTGGAAATGAGAGCTATCTGAATATGTTTGCAGATGATGCAAAAATACAAAGGAGAATTACTAACACAGACTCTTGTAAAGAGCTACAAGAAGAATTAAATAAACTTCATGAATGGAGTAGTACATGGCAAATGGAATTCAATGTGGACAAGTGTCATGTTATCAAGTTTGGTAAAAGTGGAAAAAGACCTGATTGGGATTATAAGTTAGGAAATAAAACCCTATACACATCAGAAAGAGAGAAAGACCTAGGTGTGATTATCAATAACAGACTATCTCCGGCTGACCACATCAGCGAGAAGGTACGGAACATGTATACACTGCTTGCAAATATGAGAATAGCATTCACATACATAAATGAAGACATGCTAAGAAGGATAATAACATCATTCATTAGACCAACCCTGGAATATGCATCAGTAGTCTGGAGTCCTCATCTCAAAAAGCACATAGACAAGATTGAAAAAGTTCAAAGGGCCGCTACAAGATGGATACCAAGCTTAAGGGACCTAAGCTACGAAGAAAGACTAAATAAACTGAATCTACCAACACTACAGGAGAGAAGGAAAAGAGGTGACATGATAATGCTATATAAATGCATATCAGGAAAGGAGAAAATAGATATAAATGATTACTTAACATATTGAGAAGCATCAGCAAGAGGACACTGCAAAAAATTGCATAAGAAGAGAGGTGATAAAGACGTAAGGAAATTCAGTTTCCCAAACAGAGCAATTGATCAATGGAATGCACTACCGAAAGAAATAGTGTGTGCCAAAACAATTCACAAATTTAAGGATATGTACGGTAAATATGGTTTAAGACACGGGACAGTACGAGCTTGACTCATTCCTGTAAAGATACAATTAGGTAAGAACAATTAGGTAAGAAGACACACACACACACACACAGTTCCTCCCACACGACTTCACATACACATATGCACATATCTATAGGGACATTCCAAGTTAAACTAGTGTAGCGGCAACAAGAGAAATATTTAATATTTCTCATGTGGGTCAAGGGATAGGGGGCATCTACACGTGTGCTGGAACAAATGATGGCAACTTGTAGACAACACAATAACGAACAAGCTGCAAACACACTCGTAACAGCAGCGTCCAGATCATGTTGGCAGCATGATGAAGTCTCAGTTGCATCGTTTTGATACACTCATTGTTTTTCCTCTGTTGCCGGTAAGTTCAGAGCAGCCTTAAACGTTTGTATACATCTGTCTCTAAACCCTGCTGCATATACACTCGTACATCCAAACAAAATGCCAACTGCGTTGTCAACAAATGCTCAAGGACACGTGTAGATGCGCCTTTAATGGTTGGGGCAACTCACAGTCTACATCGTCGGTGGTGTTGAGGATGTCGGTAAAGCTGTGTTCACCCAAGTGTTCCAGGTTATACTGGTACACCTTCTGGCCGTGGGACGCGTGGATCAAGGCGCTGTCCTCGTGGCCTACCTTAAATATGCGGTCACCGAACAGCTGCGGAGAAGAGAGGAAATGTGTGTGTGAGAGAGACAGGGAGAGAGAGAGAGGGAGAGAGAGAGAGAGAGAGAGAGAGAGAGAGAGAGAGAGAGAGTCAGTATATGGACTAGACTGTAGCACCAGTCGAACAGGGCAGTACTCCCGAGGTTGATGGCAAGCTGGTGATAGGGAGAGCTGGAGCTCCCGTTTCACCAGCCCTCAGGACTTGATCCTGACCATCTCCCTTTTCTGAACATTTTCAGTGCATTCATTTACACAGAGAGTAGGCCAGCATGCTCTCTTAATACCACTACCTTCAACTGTCTACACCACACTACATGCGCATAACATATCACACCTTCTATTCACATCTTTAGTAATGGCCGCTGCAATCTTACTATCGAATGAGGTGGTACCTCGGATTGCCACCGCCGGCAGGGTAGGGCTGGAGGCACAGGGTCCTCCCGGTCGCCATCAAGCGACTGTGCCGGCAGCGACTGTTGCTATTTCCAGGAATGCTTGTCGGCGAAGAGGTGACTGTGCAGCCTTATTCTTTACCAACATCCGCGGCCTTACCACAAATTTAAACTCGGTTCGTTTTTTCCTTCAGTCCATATCCCCTTTGGCCCTTTTCCTCACAGAACCACAAATCTCACCCTCTACCGATATATCTCCATTTTGTTTTCCCGATTACCATCTCCTTACAAACTTTCGTAACAAGGGCGGCACCTGTTGTTATATCAAATCCCAATATGCAGTTGACACTATTTTAAACTTCACCTCATCCAGTTTTGATTACTCATTATATAAAATAAATTGCCAAAACATTACCAAATATATCTGTGTAGTTTATCGTTCCCCCAGTGCTTCTTCGGAACCCAGTGTATTTGATTCCATATCCACTCAGTTGAGTAACCTTGACCTTGCCCTTGGCAATGAAATTACCATTTTGGGTGATTTTAACATACACAATGTTGAATGGTTATTGCATTCTGCCCGGACTGACGACGCTGGTCTAAAATGCGAGCTGTTTGGGGAATCGTTTAATCTCACCCAGTTGGTAAAGCAACCAACCAGAATACCTGATAATCCTGACCATAATTCCCATCTCTTGGATTTATTCTTGACAAATAATCCAGATCAATACAGGATAGAGGTACTGTCACCACTTGGATCCTCTGACCACAATCTCATCAAAGCCTCATTAGTTAACCCTCCTACACCTCCCCATTCTGAACCTGTCAGGGTGACCCGATGGCACTTTGACAGGGCAGACTGGGATGGATTTAGAAATTATCTTGCTGATGTTCCATGGCAGTCTTTCTTCTCTAGTGATCCCAATTCTACCCAGTCCCACATTTGCGACTTAATACTAGCTAGTATGGATTTATTCATACCAAGTCAACAATTCATTAAAAGATCAAACTCTCCAAAATGGTTTGATGGCAATTGTGCCAGAGCAACAGCCCAAAAGTCATTAGCATATAACTCTTACTTAAAAATAAAAATATCTGAATCACTCTCCCAATTTAAAATTGTTAGAAATCATGCAAAAGCTGTATTAAATCTATCTAAATCAAACTTTCTTCAAAAGCAAGCATCAAAACTACTTAACAACCCTAATGACAATAGAATATTCTGGTCAACTCTTAATTCTTTCAATAATAACTTTAACAAGTCATCTTCCATTCCCCCACTAAAATCTTCAGATGGCAATATTACAAATGACCCACGTGGGAAAGCAGATATCTTTGCTAGTACCTTTGCTAGAAACTCTACAATAGATGATACCAGCCAGAATGTCTCAGTACTGGAACTTGATTCTCCCGATATTGCCCCACTTAAAATACAGACAAGATACGTAAAATCCATCCTAGACAATTTACCTACCAACAAAGCTCCAGGCCCAGATGGAATTCCGCCAATTGTTTTAAAAAAGTGTTCCCCTGAACTTGCCTCTGTCCTAGCTAAATTATTCAGACTATGCATACGTACTTCTTTATTCCCAAATTCATGGAAAGAAGCCAATATCCACCCAGTTCCGAAGAAAGGAAGTTCGTCTGACCCCTCCAATTACAGACCAATAGCTGTCACATCTTCTCTTGGTAAGGTATTTGAAACTTTAATTAATAAGCATATTGTTAAACATCTTGAATCCAACAACTTAACTAGTGATAGACAATACGGTTTTCGCCACGAAAAATCCACCATTGACATACTCAATCTCTTAACTCGTACCATCCATCAATCAATTGATCTTTTTGGAGAAACTCATGCAGTAGCTCTTGATATCTCTAAAGCTTTCGACAGAGTATGGCACCGTTCCCTGCTGTCCAAACTCCCTTGCTATGGACTAACGTCTTTTGTTCCTTTGATTTCTTCTTATCTTAGTGACAGGAAAATAAGAGTAAAAGTAGATGATGTATATTTGAATTTCCACTCAATTAACGCCGGCGTGCCGCAGGGATCAGTTCTGGCGCCAACCCTATTTCTGGTTCATATTAATGATCTCTTATCTGTCACTCACAATCCCATTCACTCATATGCAGATGACTCAACACTACATAGTTCATTCACACTCAGACATCCATTTACAAAATCTAATATCTCTACCTCTCAACTCAGTACAGCCATCTCCATAAATCAAGATCTATCTACAATCAGTGAATGGGGACAAAACAACCTTGTCTCTTTTAATGCTAGTAAAAATAAATATATACATTATACTAATAGACAGATATTGCCAGAGTCGTACATTACCTTCAGTGCTACTAATATTCCCATCTCCAAAAGTATTGAAATTCTTGGTGTCTCAACAGTGCCCTCAGCTGGACCTCTCATGTCAGATCACTTGCTAAAACCGCCTCAAAGAAACTTGGATTATTGTACAGAGTCCGTAACTTCTTCGCCGATGAGCAGTTAGCTATAATTTTTAAGAGTCATGTGCGCTCTCAGCTTGAATATTGCTCACTCTTGTGGAATGGTTGTGGAGAGGTTGCATTAAGACAACTAGACAAAATTCAGAATAAAGCTGTTAGAATCATTAACAACCCTATCATTACATATAAACTACCTCCCCTGCAAGTAAGAAGGAATGTTGCCTCCCTTGCATTATTTTACAGATATTTTTTTGGCAAATGCTCAGACGAAGTTGCGTCCATGGTGCCACCTCTCCATGTCTTCCCTCGTGCTACACGGGGCATCTGGTAGCGCTCATGACTGGAATGTCACTCAACCGTATTGCAGAACTTCTGCCTATCAGAATTCTTTCATTCCCCGAACTGCATCTCTCTGGAACTCGCTTCCCCAGAGTTGTTTTCCTCCAAATTTCAACCCACAACTGTTCAAGTCTAACTGTTACAGATATTTTATGAACAGAGGACACCAGTAATCTGGTGTGTGGATTATTTTTTTTTACCCATTTGTTCTTCCTTCCTCAGTTCTGTTATTTGTAAAAAAAATATATATATATACATATAGATAGATAGATAGATAGACAGACAGATAAATAGAGAGAGAGAGAGAGAGAGAGAGAGAGAGAGAGAGAGAGAGAGAGAGAGAGACAGACAGACAGACAGACAGACAGACAGAGACAGAGATAGAGAGAGACAGGCAGACAGACAGAAAGACAGACAGACAGACAGATAGACAGACAGACAGGTAGACAGACAGAGAGATAGATAGACAGACAAACAGACAGACAGACAGACAGACAGACAGACAGACAGAAAGACAGACAGACAGGCAGATAGACATATATATAGATATACGTGTATATAGATATATATATATATATATAAACAGATAGATATATACGCACATTATACATTATGTGCAATATATACCGTATACACACACACACAGACACACACACATATATAGATAGATAGATAGATAGATGGGTTGATAGACAGATAGATAGATAGATATAGATATACATTTACGGGGTGGGTGGGAAGTCAGTCCCTATTTTGAAATTTTTGTTTCTGGTAAAGTACAGCAGGTACTGTTGTTTTATTGCCTCATGTATACCATTACTTTTGCTGTTACTAATGCTGTTTTCATTTTTCAGATCCCTGAGAAACGGCCGGCGTACTGAGCATTGTGAAAAGAGCTAAAATTGAAGCAAATTATGAGGTGTGGCAGCCTGTTATCCAAGTGCTACGGTGCTGGAGGATTCAACTTGGCAGGCATGCTGTTCTGGATCCAAAAACAATCAAAAACTGTCACAAGAAGTCAATGACTACTGGTAGTGCGACGGACACCAAGGGATCTGGCAGACCTTCGACATCGAGGTAGGAGGATAATGCGAATTAAGTGAAAGAAATGTTTGATCAAAGTCCTCACAAATCGAAAGGGCAAGCCTCGAGAAAGAGAGTGGTTTAACGCGTCATATTGTGCGCGTTGTTCTCCGTAAAGACTCAGAATATCGACCATGGAAGCCAAATTATGTCCAGCAGTTGTTCCCGGAAGACTGTGACAGGCGCGTTGAAGTTTGCGAAATGATGCTGGCAGGGAGGAAGATTATCCAGACCTGTTCAAAAACATTCTTTGGACAGACGAGGCTGTGTTTCATGTAGAGGGGTTCGTCAATCGACATAACGGTCATTGCTGGGCAGATAAGGATCCCCAGGAAACGGTTGAAAGAATACAGAACAAGCAGAAAGTGATGGTGTTGTGCAGTTTAACTTCTCACATCCATGGACCATATGTGATACGAGACACCATGAATGGTGAACCATACTTGGAAATGTTGCAAAAATTCTTGTGGCCCACGATTTCTGCATGGGGACAGGCTCATTGGTTGCTGTTTGTGCAAGACGGTGCTCCTTCACATTTTGCGTTGCCTGTAAGGGTCTGGCTGAATGAGCAGTTTCCAGGACGCTGTATAGGCAGTTAGCGCCCCACAGAAGGGCCTGCACGAAGTCCGGACCTAACCCATTGTGATTATTTTCTGTGGGGATGGGCCAAGGAAGACGGGTATGAGGGTAAACCACAAATCAGAATAAATATGCAGTGCTGGTTTGTATACTTTAGGAGAAATAAAATATAATAATATGGAGTGACTTCTCACCCACCCTGTATATATATATATATATATATATATATATATATATATATATATATATATATATATATATATATACTGTATACTCGAATAATGTGTATATTATGTCTGCCTGTCTGTGTGGCTGTCTCTGTGTGTGTGTCTCTCTCTCCTTATAGATATACTGTATATACGCATATCTATCTATCTATCTATCTATCTATATCTATATATCTATCTGTCTATCTATATCTATCTATCTATCTATCTATATCTATCTATCTATCTATCTATCAATCAATCTATCTATCTATCTATACATATCTATAATCTATCTCTCTCTCTCTCTCTCTCTCTCTCTCTCTCTGTATATATATATATATATATATATATCTATATATATATATATATATATATATATATATATATATATATATATATATATATATATATATATATATATATACATACATACAAAATAACCGCAGGAGAAATGAAAGGAGCGACAGTGAGTACTTTCGAATATTACATCTTCAGGCAGTGTGAGACAGAAACGTAAAGTGTAGAGGTCTTTTCTTTCACAGCCTCAGCAGGGAGTGACGCACAGAACAAAGGATGACTTGAATTAAAACTGATCGATACACAGAACAATAGGTACCTGTACCTGACTTTTTACCTGCGGCTTAACTTATTGATACCTGCAGCAGGGAGTGGTTCTCAACAAAGGATGACCTAAATTTAAAAATGAGCGATGCACAGAACAATAGGTACCTGACTTTTTTTCCTTAGGGATGCACCTGACAAAAAGGGAGGGGGGGGGAATACCGTGGCTTAAGACCTAAGGCACACACAGGTGTGACTACACTACCAGGAGACGACAAGGAACAATCAATTGTTAGTCTGGGGGATACTGCTTTAAAATTAATTCGGTTAACAATTTTTCACACTTAAAATGGCCATAGCTCATGTTTACATTCTTTTCATATGTGCCAGAAATTAGGTAAGATTCTATTACATTTCATTCATCAAAGCTTTTCGCTCATGCTAAAATCATAGAGCCTGTCCAGTCAATATGGTGATCACTGGATGCTTTGTGCTGAAATAAACCATTACTCTGTTGGGCTGTCCTTACACTGTATTTATGATGTGAGATTATAGTTTCCAAACCTTTTCCAGATTTTCCTATGTAAAGTTTGTTACAGCTTTTACACGGGATTTTGTTAACAATGCCTGAATTACTGAATGGGCTGATCTTGATGATTTTTTTTTTTTTTATGGTGTTCTCATATTTGAATACTACTTGTACATTAAGTTTCTTCAGTATGTGAACATCAAAAATATTTTCATGGAAGGGGAGAACAAGGGTTCTTTGAATATTCCAGCGATCTGGCTGATTAGTTTTCCCTTCAAGGAATCGTTTCTTGGCTGCACTGTGGTTATTTTGCATACATATCTTCTCAGTGAAGTGAAGTTTCTGCTAATATCTATATTTTTATATATATATATATATATATATATATATATATATATATATATATATATATATATATATATATATATATATATATATATATATATATAACAGAACAGAGGAAGGAAAAACAAATGAGTAAAAATCCATACACCAGATAACTGGTGTCCCCTGTTCATAAAATATCTGTAACAGTTAGACTTGAACAGCTGTAGGTTGAAGTTTGGAGGGAAACAACTCCGTGGAAGCGAGTTCCAGAGAGATGCAGTTTGGGGAATGAAAGATTTCTGATAGGCAGAAGTTCTACAATATGGCTGAGTGACATTCCAGTCATGACCGCTACCAGATGCCCGTGTAGCACGAGGGAAGGCTTGGAGAGGTGGCACCATGGATGTAACTTCGTCTGAGCATTTGCCATAAAAATATCTGTAAAATAATGCAAGGGAGGCAACATTCCTTCTTACTTGTAGGGGAGGTAGTTTATTTGTAATGGCAGGGTTGTTAATAATTCTAACTGCTTTGTTCTGAATTTTGTCTAGTTGTTTTAATGCAACCTCTCCACATCCATTCCAGAAGGGTGAGCAATATTTAAGCTGAGAGCGCACATGACTTATAAATTACAGCTAACTGCTCGTCAGTGAACAAGCTACGGACTCTGTACAATAATCCAAGTTTCTTTGAGGCAGTTTTAGCAAGTGATCTAACATGAGAGGTCCAGCTGAGGGCACTGTTAAGTGAGGCGCCGAGAATTTCAATGCTTTTGGAGATGGGAATAATACTAGCACTGAAGGTAATACACGAATCTGGCAATATCTGTCTATTAGTAAATTGTATATATTTAGTTTTACTAGCAATAAATGAGACAAGGTTGTTTTGTCCCTATTCACTGATCGTAGATAGGTCTTGATTCATGGAGATGGCTGTACTGCATTGAAAGGTAGAGATATTAGACTTTGTAAATGGGTGTCTGAGTGTGAATGAACAATGTATTGTTGAGTCATCTGCATATGAGTGGATGGGATTGTGGGTGACAGATAAGAGATCATTAATATGAACCAGGAACAAGGTTGAAGCCAGAACTGATCCCTGTGGTATGCCGACATTAATTGAGTGGAATTTGGAATATACATCATCTACTTTTACTCTTATTTTCCCCTCACTGAGATAAGAAGAAATCAAAGGAACAAAAGACGTCAGTCCATAGCAAGGGAGTTTGAACAACAGGGAACGATGCCATACTCTGTTGAAAGCTTTACAAATATCAAGGGCTACTGCATAAGATTCTCCTTGTAGGTCAATTGATTGATGAATGGTATGAGTTAGGAGATTGAGTATGTCAATGGTGGATCTTTCGTGGCGAAAACCATATTGTCTATCACTAATTAACTTGTTGGATTCAAGATGTTTAACAATGTATTTATTAATTAAAGTTTCAAATACCTTTCCAAGAGAAGATGTGACAGCTATTGGTCTGTAATTAGAGGGGTCAGAGGAACTTCCTTTCTTCTGAATTGGGTGGATATTGGCTTCTTTCCATGAATTTGGGAATGAAGAAGTACGTATGCATAGTCTGAATAATTTATCTAGAACAGAGGCAAGTTCAGGGGAACACTTTTTCAAAACACTTGGTGGAATTCCATCTGGGCCTGGAGCTTTATTAGTGGGTAAATTGTCTAGGATGGATTTTATGTATCTTGTCTGTATTTTAAGTGGAACAATTTCGGGAGAGTCAAGTTCTAGTACTGGGACATTCTGGCTGGCTTCCTTTATGGTAGAATTTCTGGCAAATGTACTGGCAAAAATAACTGCTTTCCCTCGCGAGTCATCTATCTATCTACTGTATCTATCTACCTATCTATCTATCTATCTATATCCATCTATCTATCTATCTATCTATCTATATGCAAAGAGAAAAGAACCAAAGGTCATGAACCTGTAAATTGTTCCCTCCAGGAAACATAGAGAAGATAGGAGAGCCATGTTCATTTTGAGACGCCTGGACACTCTTCGTTTGAAAGCCTGGAGATCACAGGTAGCAGGAAATACAGACAGAGGGAGACATTTCCAGAGTTGACCTGTTGCACAGCTGATGGAATGGCAGTAACGGTTAACTCTTGCATTAGAGAGTTGGCCAGAAAAGGGATGAGAGTTTGTTGCTAGACGGGTGTTACGCACCTGCTGAAGTAGAGGAAGGATGGAAGCAGACAGTTCAGACGAGCAGTGTCCATTGACGTAGCGATAGAAAAGAGATAAAGATGCAACAGTACATCGAACATACAGAGGTTGAAGAGAGCTAGTAAAAGGAGGTGTGTTGATGAGACGAAAAGCCTTTCACTCCATCTTGTTGAGATGAGCTGTGTGTGGGGAGCCTCCCCACATACGAGAGCTGTACTCTACACAGGGGAGAATAAAACCCGTGTATAAAGTCAACAACTGTCAAGGGTTAAGATGGCATGGAGTTGGCCTAACACACCTACTCTCTTGGAAGCTGATTTCACGAGAGAGATAATATGTTCTTTCCAAGATAAATCCCTAGAGAATGAAACTCCAAGTATGTTTAATGATGATGCTGGATTAAGCTGAATATTGTTAAAAATAATAGGGTACTCCTGTGGAAGATTTTTTTCGGGTTGATAGATGTAATAACTGAGTTTCTGATCCAAAAAAAAACAAGATTACTTTTTTCCCAATTCGAGATATGAGCCAAGTCAGACATTAGGTGTGGCATAGCCTCATCCCTTGTGTGTTGAAACAACTGCTGAGATGGATGCAGTGGGAAGGAAATGGAAACATGAAGGGTGGTCATCAGCATAGGAGTGGATGGGTTTGAATGTACAGCTTGGTAGATCATTGATGAACAAAAGAGAGTTGGTGATAGAACAGAGCCCTGAAGAACACCACTGTTGATAACTCTAGTAGAAGAACGGAAGCCGTCTATAGCAGCCGCAATGGAACGACCAGAAAGGAAGCTAGAGATAAAGGCACAGATGGAAGGATGGAGACCTAAGAGGGCAGTTTGGAAATGAAAGATTTATGCCAGACTCGATCGAAAGCCTTTGAAAAGTCAAATGCAATGATAAAGCTTTTGCCAAAGTCCCAAAACGAGGATGACCAGTAGTCTGAAAGGTATATCAGAAGATCTCCAGTAGAGTGACCCTGATGGAACCCATACTGACGATTGGAAAGAAGGTTGTTGCAGGAATGATGCTTAAAACATTTTTTAAGAATAAACTCAAAAACTGTTGAAATACAGAATGTAAAAGCAATTGGGCGATAGTTAGAGGGTCGGGAATGGGCACCCTTCTTTGGGACAGGCTGAATGGGAGCAAACTTCCAGCAAGAAGGATAGGTACAAGTTGATAGGCAAAATGCGAAATAGTTTACCTAGGCTGGGTGTAAGCACAGAAGCTCTGTTCTTGAGGACAACAGGAGGGACCCCATCAGGCCCATATGCCTTCTTAGTATTGAGACCAGGCTCAGTTGAAGAAATTATAATGTCAGCTATGAGGAAGTCAGAGGGAGTAAGTGATTGAGGGACAGCACAGGATTCGCCTAATGAGGAATTGGAGGAGAAATTCTGAGTGAAGAGTTTTGCTTTATCAGTAGAAAAAATAGCTATAAAGCCATTAGGATAGGGAAGAGGAGGGAAGGATGATGAGGTACAGTTGTTAAAGGGTTTTCGCAAGGTGCCGGGAGCTGGAAGAATTCGGGTTGGAGAGTTTAGAGCATTTAGTACAGATGAACTTATTTTTAGCAGGGCGAATAACAGATTTAGCACGATTCCGGGCAGAAACAAACAAAAAAAAAGATGAGTTTCAGTAGTGGGTTGGGTCCGGTTGCGAACAGCAGTAGAACAAATGCGATTAAATCAAGGATTTTTGCATCATTTAAAGGATATGAGAAAGGAATGTATGCTCCCATGTCCGAGAGAATATCCTCCGCAACACAAGGTACACTTAGATGGCTCTCGGCCATGGAACCAATAATCATTCCAGGGAAATCAAGGAAGTTCTGCCTGAGGGCAGAGAGAGAGAGAGAGAGAGAGAGCGAGAGAGAAAGAGAAATAGATAGATAGATATAAAATTTTATTAAATTCACTTTATCTTCAATTATTTCCAATACTGCCACAGAGGTTGCTGTAAATCGAATAAAGTTTTCTAAGTTAACCTTGCTCAGGATCTTGACCTTTAACTTATCGTCCTAAAATGCTTTAGATTTACCTCTTGCCTGACCCGCAATGAAGCCATCAAGTCTGGTTAAAATCAGATCAAAAGTAAGCTTTGCTAACAAACACACACAAGGTCGAACTTTAGCCTTCGACTGTTAGTTCTCAAAACTGAATCTCTTCAATCTTGCTTTACCCTCAGCCTTTTCTCTAGATTGGGTTTAAACTGGATAAGAACAGTTGATTTTGTTTTTGATTAGACAAACTTAGATCAAGCCATCAGACCTTGACTTTTGACATATTGTTAAGTATACGCACCGACTGATTCCTAATCATTGTTGTTGTTTTTTTTTTTTAACTGGATAACTCCAGGTTATTTTCTGAACACACACACACACACACACACACACACACACACACACACACACACACACACACACACACACACACACACACACACCGAAAGACAGACATAGACACGTCGCTCAAAATATAACACGTGTGGTTGCAGTCAGTGTTCGGGTACAGGTAAAGGCTAACACAGTAAGTCAACAAGATTATGCAATGTCTTGTGCGACGCAGAGTGTAAAAAGAACTCTAAAATGAAGTAGAAGAATGGCGTTGAAGTCTCCCATAAGCTGAATGACATGAAGTAACATCAGCAATAATAAGCACATAATACGTCTAATAACACACAACTTTGATACTGTACTTCAATAAGGGGGACTGCATCGTTCTCTGTGATGTTGAGGTGCTGAAGGTATTGCAGAAACACTCGCTGTGTCAGGTACTCGGGCGACTCCTCCTCCTCCAAGTATAAAGCTATGGGGCCCAAGTAGCTAAGGTTGCTCCTCAGTTCCTCAAAATGCTTCTTGGCCTCCGAAAGTGTGTCTGGGAGACAATGGACGAAGTGAATAAAAGAGACTTACTTGTTTTCCAAGACATTCAAACAAAACATGAGACAATGGACGAACTGAAGAAATGACCCTGACGATTTCCACGAGATTTAAACAAAACAAAAGATAAAATGGATGAACTGGAAAAATGAGAAGATTTAAACAAAACAGAAGAGACTTCTTTTCTACAAGACTGGAGCAAATGAGAAGTGAACCTCCACACGATCTAAACAATAGATAAAACGACTTGCTTAATTTGCACGTGATGAAAAGGAAACACACACACACACACACACAGTACGAGAAAGAGGCTTAATGTCCATCATGTGTAAGTAAAACTCAAATGGGGACTTACACAATATCGTATAGGCTCCTTCGTCGTTGGTGAAGCCTGATATCAAGTCCATCTTGTTGAAGTGACCTGTTTTCAGCAACTTGGCTGGGTAGTCGGGCAGGAAATCTCCATCTACCCGGGGCATTGACAGACTTGGCCGATAATACCATTCCTATTAAATTAATAAAGGGTAGTCCATGATATTAGGCGTATAAAATCTCGTGTATTGCGCGGACGGCTCAGTCAGACTTACGACCGTCTAAGCTGCATAATTTTACCGAATAGGTCTGTCCAAAAAGATAATGAACTTTTTATATACTGCACCAGCTAGCCAGCGTAGCGTGATTGCGACGGGAGCGCTGTGTAGCGGTGGCTTTGAGCTTTAGTCTGACACTAGCCTCATCACGTCATGTCACTTAGACATCGGGGTACATGCGTTTGAGTGAACGTGTATTTAGTGCACTTGGCAATTTGTTGCAAGGTGAGCAATAAAGGATCTTGAAGGGCAACATGTTTGCTTGAAACTCTGTTTCAGATTGGGAAGAACTTTTATGGAGACTTTTCAAATGTTGCAACAGCTATATCGGGAGGATTGTTTGAGCCATACGCAATGACACAAGTGGTTCCAGCGGTTCAAATCGGGAAGAACATCCACCGAAGGTGATATCAATCTGGACCGCCTTCCAAGTCAATAGACGATGGTCACGTCGTGAAAGTGCGTCCTCTGATCCGCAAAAATCGTCACCTGACTGTCCGTGATGATTCTGAAGCAGTAGATGCCTCTTAAGTTCGTGCTACATGATTTTAACTTAAAAAGTGAAGATGCATTGTGCTGCCGCAAAATTTGTTCTGCATCTGCTGTCAAATAAGCCAAAAGAGAACTGTTACAGTCAGTCAAGAGGTGTTTGATTGTTCGAATGCTGATGAAAACTTTCTGAAAAATGTCATAACAGATGATGAGACGTGGGTGTACGGCTCCAATATCGAAACAAAAAGGCAGTCATTGTAATGGGTTGGAACACTGTCACCGCATCCAGAAAAAGCACGTTAGAGGTGGC
Organism: Coenobita brevimanus; assembly: GCF_032717465.1. Classification (NCBI taxonomy): domain Eukaryota; kingdom Metazoa; phylum Arthropoda; class Malacostraca; order Decapoda; family Coenobitidae; genus Coenobita; species Coenobita brevimanus. Next base: position 27,612,318 of record NC_136983.1, on the reverse strand, counting down.
CATATGTGATGGTGATGTTGATCATCTTTTTTTTTTTTTTTTTTACTGGAATGTCGTCATTCATCATTAATTTGTTTCAGGTGGTCAGACAATCAATAAAGAGTTTTACTTGGACATCCTGAAGCATTTGTGTGTGGCAGTGCGAAGGAAAAGGCCTGAGGCGTGGACAAACAAAATTTGAATGCTGCACCATGACAATGCATCTGCTCATACACCTCTTCTTATTCGTGGCTTTTGGGCGAATCACAAGGCAACTATTGTCCCCCAGCAGCCGTACTCTCCTGATTTGGCCTCTGTGGCTTCCCAACGTCCACTAAAGTTGAAATCTACCCATAAAGGTCACCGATTTCTCACGATAGAAGTGATAGAAGAAAGTTCGCCAAGTGCACTAAACACAACATGTTCACTGAAGTTCGTGTACCTCGATGATTAAATGTTAGACAAAGTCATAGACAAAGCCGCTACACAGCACTCCAAACGCGATCACGCTGTGCTGGCATGTTGGTGCGTTATTTAAAAAGTTCAGTTTCATTTTGGACAAACCACTTCCTACAATTGTTTACATTGTCTACCTGTCTGCATTCTTTGATTATGTGGTTGATAAGTAATTTTATGAATTAGCCTAAATCTACGTGCTTCTCACTGTCACGAAGTCGGCGAGTGTATTTGTAAATTCGTGCCATTGTACATCAGTGAGAAAACCATAAATTCTAGTGGAATTCCCACTGCGCATCACTCAGTTCAACCGTCCTCATATTCACGCCGATCGGGATGGTTTTCAGAACATTTCTCATTGTTTCACAAGTGATCATTCTTATGCACGACATTAGTGCCTTCACTGAGTGATTTATTGTGAGCGTATATTGCTCACTTTCTTTCCGTTGACCGTTGAAGTTCGAACATGGTCATCCCTCGCCCTCTTTCGTAGTTTGAAGTTAGTCAGGTTTGGATCATTCTGAGTGTAGGACCATTTGTGCCCAGTGTGGAGCAGCACTACCGTTGTACAGCGAGTTCCTGAATCTCCACCTAGATGGTGAATTGGCGAAGCGGACTTAGCAGATTGCAGTGTCTGATTGTCCAGCACAGGAACCCAGTCTATTCGCTCGGCTCCCCTCCACTGACCAGTGTTTCTTTTCGTTTTTTTTCCTAGGTTTAAGTGTGTTCAGCTTTTGAAAAGAGCGAGTGAGTGTATTCTCCTTGTTATTTTGAATTCATTTTTGAGACTCATGTAACGTAAATTTATTTCATTGTACTTAATAAATTTACAGTTCTTTTCTTGAGCTTAATGTAGTTAAACTCGTGTTTTATTTCTCCACATTAAGCTTATTTTAGTTGCCGCTCCTAGTTTGCACAAACTCTTTACATTATTCATAACTGGTACTTAGTCCAGTTCTTTTATATCAAACTTAAATCCGTTGTGCCAGCAAGGAGTTAATGCACCGGCAAGAACCTGTTTATTCCTATTAGCATTAGTTATTGATAGTCAGGGGCGGAGTCACTTTCTCAAGAGGTTAACAGTACTAACAAACAGCACACGTGAGTAATTAGACTCTGTTGTGTATTGTTGAGAAAGTTTAAAAATTATTGTCCGTAGAGAATCGGCGAAGTAAGCCGACAAAGTAAAACTTACTACTTGATACCACAAGTAAATTCCTTGTCTCTACTTTCTCAAGCAACATTTAAGTATTCTTTAATTCATAATTTCACATCCCCCCGTGACATCTAGATGTCACGGGGAGTTTAACTACATTAAGCTCAAGAAGAGAACTGTAAATTTATCAATTACAATGAAATAAATTTACGTTACATGAGTCTCAAAAATGAATTCAAAATAACAAGGAGAATACACTCACTCGCTCTTTTCAAAAGCTGAACACACTTAAACCTAGGAAAAAAAACGAAAAGAAACACTGGTCAGTGGAGGGGAGCCGAGCGAATAGACTGGGTTCCTGTGCTGGACAATCAGACACTGCAATCCGCTAAGTCCGCTTCGCCAATTCACCATCTAGGTGGAGATTCAGGAACTCGCTGTACAACGGTAGTGCTGCTCCACACTGGGCACAAATGGTCCTACACTCAGAATGATCCAAACCTGACTAACTTCAAACTACGAAAGAGGGCGAGGGATGGCCGTGTTCGAACTTCAACGGTCAACGGAAAGAAAGTGAGCAATATACGCTCACAATAAATCACTCAGTGAAGGCACTAATGTCGTGCATAAGAATGATCACTTGTGAAACAATGAGAAATGTTCTGAAAACATCCCGATCGGCGTGAATATGAGGACGGTTGAACTGAGTGATGCGCAGTGGGAATTTCACTAGAATTTATGGTTTTCTCACTGATGTACAATGGCACGAATTTATAAATACGCTCGCGCGAATTCGTGACGCTCACATCAGAAGACTGAGCTGTCCCTGCAACACAAAAGACAGGAGGGTGCAGCATACCGACCACTCTCTGTATACATCTACTATGAAAGTGCAGAACATAATGTTATAACACTTGTATTTGCCCCGTATCTCTATGGTACTGGACAAAGCTATTAACCCACTAAAACTGGCAAAGTCATTCTTATTATCTTTTTGCCCCTTCAGTCAAGTTTATTCAGCTTTGGAGAAACTGTTCGAACTGAAGGATGTAAATGTAGTCCCGCACCCCCCTTTTCTTTTTTAATTTTGTTAGTACAAGGACTTACCTAAGGCAAGTAAAAGTCAGCGTCGGGATACACAAACACATTTACAATCAATTTCCTGTCATAATTGTGGTTTTGATTTGCAGGAAGGACAAGGAGGCGGTCGAATCTTCCTCTGTCTTCTGTTGTAGATTCATAAGTAAATCTAAGTTACAAGAATATTGCAACAGGTTATGACTGTTTTCTGCAGAAAGATCAGGGAAGAGTGTAAAAATTTCCCTTGACTTTTTCTTGTAAAATCATATCTTAATTACGACAGGGAATCGATTGTAAACATGAGTATCTCATCCCACAATATAGGGAATCATCAGAATATAGCAAGAATACAATGAGAAATATGGCATCTGAATATAGCAAGAATACAATGAGAAATACATTGGAATATTGCAAGAATCTACCTATCTATCTATATACCTAGGTTGCTTTCCCCAAGTAAGGTAAGTAGCCGAGACAGGACGACACACTCCCAATTAACTCATTCACACAAACACATTCATTCGCATCTTAGCCCCAAGGGTAGAAGGGACAGATCCTCAATGCACCACACTGCACGAGGGTCAGCTGTGCAGTGCAATCAATGACATCCGCAGCAATCCCCAACAGCAAAGCTGGTTTACCCTGCCACATCATAATGAACCCATCCCCTTACCCGCACCTGAACTGATCAGCTGATCAGACCAATTGTGGGAGAATATCCACTCAGGGCTGCATCATCATTTATTCATTCACAATTTCTATCCAATCATTTCTATCATGCGCAGGCACTCTTCCTTGCTCAACAGACATCCCTCTCGTAACCAGCACTCTCTTTACACTGTCCACCCATTCTATTCGTGGTCTTCCTCACAGCCTTACACCTCTCACATCCGATCCAGTTATCTTTTTAACCAATCGCTCATCATACATTCTTTCCATAGGCCCAAACTATCGCAACAATCTCTGCTCAACTTGATCAGCCATCTTCTACACAACTCCAGTTCTCCTTCGCACTTCATCATTTCTTACTCAATCAATACGCGTCACTCCACACATACTCCTCAGACACCTCATATCCATTACACTCAAACTTTTCCTTACTGCTACACCCATATTCCATGTTTCAGCCCCATATAACGCAGTCAGTACCACAACACCCTCATACAGCCTTCACTTTTCATCCATTCTAAGCAAACGACATTTAAACACTTTTTTCATTCCTCCCAGCACCTTTCCTACTTCATTCATTCTAAACTTCACTTCTGCATCTATTCTACCATTCACAGCAGCATGTGAACCTAAATACATATGACACTCTACCTCTTCAAGCAACTCACCATTCAAAACTATATTCATCTTCCTACCATCTACCAACCTCGAACACTTGATCACTATTCTTATTCTCATTTTCTCTCATTTTCCTCCTTTCACACACCCTTCCACACTCATCTACCAACTGTCTCAATCTCTCCTCTGAATCAGCCACCAGTGCAGTATCATCCGCAAACAGCAGCAGATTCAGATTCCATTCTCTACCATCACCATTCACCAGACTCAGATCTCCACCTAACAGTCTTGCATTCACCTCCCTTACAACACCATCCACATAAATATTAAACAACCAAGGCAACATCACACATCCCTGACGCAACCCCATTCTCACGGGAAACCAATCACTCGCAGTATTTCCCACTCTTACACACGCTGTACTATTTACAAGAAAACTTTTTACTCCTTCCAGCAACCTACCATCAAGTTCACACAATCTTAAAACAGTCCAGAGCCTCCCTATCAATTCTATCATACGCTTTCTCTAACTCCATGAACGTCCAAAACACATCCTTACCTTTTGGCAAATAATTTTCACACATCTGTCTCACAGCAAACACCTGATCTACGCATCCCCTCCCTCTCCTAAAGCCACACTGCTCATCACCAATCACTCCCTCTGTACCCTCTCTAACTCTCTTAATTACCACTCTACCATACATTTAACCTACAACACTCAACAGACTTATACCCCTAATGCTAGTACATTCATACTTATCACCCTTACCTTTATACAAAGGGACCCCACAAGCACTTGCCCAGTCAATTGGCACCGTTCCTCATACAAAACACACATTCAACTATCTTACTAACCAGTCAACAACAGTCGCTCCACCACCTTTCAGGCATTCCACAGCACACCCATGAAGCAAGAATACAGTGAGAAAGACATCATAGGAGTATACCAACACTACAATGAGATATACGTCATAGGAATATACCAAGAATACCATGAGAAATACGGCATCGGAATATAGCAGGAATACAACGAGAAATACGGTATTTGAATATAGCAAGAATCTATCCATCCATCCATAACCAAATCCTATGTTCCCTCATGAGGAGCGTAGGCGCCCTAGGCTAGGCAAGTTGGTAATGACATTTTAGATGAGACCGACCAGTCTCACTCATCCCTGAGTGACATTACGTGAACAATAAACCCCAACCAGCCCTTGCACATAAATCTACACAGGCTTGATTCGGTTGGAGCGCCTAAATTACCCACTAAACCACCAGGCAGCAAAATTGGTTATATTGTTACCACCCAGAGTTGCAAATGGTTTCCAGGTGTACAGGATACCATTTGGCTTGTCATTCAGTGCACAGTCACCCATAGGCAGAGGGAAGAGGAAAGAATGAAAGAAAGAAAGACAGAAGAGGAAAGAAGGAAAAGAGGATGGGGCAGACACCCAAAGCAGCACTACATCGAGTGAGTAGTTGGTGAGCGCCCCACCTACCACCTATACGATGAGATATAAGGCACCGGAATATAGCAAGACTACAATGAGAACTACGATATGGGACTAAGGTAGGAATACAGTGAAAAAATAATATTTCGTATTATAAGAATGTAATGGGAAATAGGATCTGATGTTACCACGTTGATTTCACACACACACACACACACACACACACACACACACACACACACACACACACACACACACACACACACACACACACACACACACACACACACACACACACACACACACACACACACACACACACACACACACACACACACACACACACACACACACACACACACACACACACACACACACACACACACACACACACACACACACACACACACACACACACACACACACACACACACACACACACACACACACACACACACACACACACACACACACACACACACACACACACACACACACACACACACACACACACACACACACACACACACACACACACACACACACACACACACACACACACACACACACACACACACACACACACACACACACACACACACACACACACACACACACACACACACACACACACACACACACACACACACACACACACACACACACACACACACACACACACACACACACACACACACACACACACACACACACACACACACACACACACACACACACACACACACACACACACACACACACACACACACACACACACACACACACACACACACACACACACACACACACACACACACACACACACACCAATACTCACTATTATATTAGGCAAAACTTTCGCCAGGTCAGGGTATGGAACTTGGCTAATGCACTGGATCAACTCTGAACTGTTCGAACTCGAGCAGTTGACGAGATCACCCAGTTTGAAAGCCAGCTCTCTGTGGTCTTCTGCATATGCCCAAGGACTCAGAGCTGCCCCCGATTGGAGTATGGCTCGGTGGAACAGACCTGTGTACATAATTGTCTTAGAAAAGGTTGTTAAAGCTTAATTGCACATTGTCAAAAAAAAGTTTCATGCACGTGAAAAGAGGTTATGTGATTATCGAAGGAGACACTTATTACATAAGGCATGATGTTGACAGGTTTTATCATCTTCACATCATGATCATCATCATATCATCATCATCATCATTGTTTCTCGCTATGGTAATATTATATGAAGACGTCCATAATAATGGAAGTAGTACATTTAAACCTCAAATGGATACCATAAAATGTCGATGAAAAACTACGTAAACAAGAAGTGGTGCTAAGGCACAACAAACCCGTCCCCGGCAGTCTTTTTAGTGCTGACGTGTAAACACAACAGGATATCTAGTCAAAGATGTCACATATCAAATTTACAGTATATCGGGTGAAAATTGACAATGTTATGCCCACTTGAAATTTTAGCCCGACCCACCTGACATTGACCACCCTACGGCTAACTAGGGGGTGACCCCCCCTGGTGTAATGAAGCATGCTATAGGATGCAGATTTGAATGATGCGCCTTTAGGTTTTGATTTCATATCGATGTGACCAATCTGAGAGGAGTCATGGCGAAAAAACGATTTTACTCCATCGTCCCTGTAATTTTAGTCAAAATCGCACCAGTAGTTTTCTCGTAAAGTTTTTAACAGACAGACAGACAGACAGACAAACAAACAAAGAGACAGACAGATAAACAGACAGAAGACAAACTAAGTGAAAAGAATACTCGTCCCCGGGCCCCTCCGGGGCGAGGACGGATAAAAAGTGGGATACATATTAACGAAAATTATTTATTGTGCACCTGGATGTCTGTCGTGGAGGGAGATTATGCACAAAACAAGGATTAAAACAAACACACCCACGTCATGTATATGTATATTTATCTATCTATCTCTCTATATACTGGAATGAGAGAGAGAGAGAGAGAGAGAGAGAGAGAGAGCACATCGTGAAGTTATGTGTAGGATCGTTATCAAGAACGAGAACAGCTTCAGAATTTGGTCCGAATTTTAAGTAGGATAGGAGACTACTTAACACCTGCTCCATAGCGATTTATTTAGCATATTGCACCTGATCATAGTCGTGCATGCTATTTATATCTCTCAACTATCGACTTAGTTTACATTCATAACACACAAAGAGATACTGATGTTTAGCCTAACGTGCGGAATAAATCGCTTAGGAAGAAAGGTTACGAATCTCCTCGGCCTTCTAAGTTATGACCCTCGTGGCTTTAGGAGGTTACGTAACGCCTCTTCTCTTGCGATTCATTTTCCACATTACACATAATATCCTGCTGTATGTCTTGATGCGATTTTTCTCTATATTAACACGATATGGATGGCACACTAAGGAATATGATACTATATGCGTAATAAATCGGTAAGATAAAGCCGTTACGAAGCCTCTTGTAGCCTACCACCAAAATATGACCCTCAACGAATCTTTAAAATTACCAGAGAACACGTAGAAGTGGGAAGTTCAAGATAGAGAAGTAAATCATCATCATCATCATCATTATAATTATCCATCATCATCATCATCATCATCATTTCATCCCCTCCTCCTCCTCCTCCTCATCATCATCGTTATCATCAATGCCGTTTTCCCTATAAGAACAGGAGCATAGGGGCCTGGGGCGAGGCTACTCAGTGCCGACACTTAAGACAACGGTGACCAGCCCCACAATTGCCTTTGAGTACCATCACACGGGTAATAAACCCCAACCACCCCTCAGATGGAACCCATACAGGCTCCACAAGGTTGATGCGCCTTAACCCACTAACCCGCCAGGCGTCACTTATGGTATTGTCTGTGTCGTAAACAGTATCATAATACATTATAATACATAATCGTCCAGAATGTATTAATAAACTTGTATCTAGGTATATATTTTTTCCTTTGGCGGCTTATTTCACGTAGCTCAGTGTCAGAAACAGTAAGCTACGGCTCTACATCCTTTCCACAGCACTTATTCGTGACTAGCATCATATTGCAGCATCAGCCTATTCTTACAACTCAGCATTCAAGATGGAGATACGGTAATATTTGGGCTAGGTGAGAGAGAGAAAAAAAATATATAGTTAGGAGAAAAACCTTCCACTGAACCCGACCGCACCTCAGGATTGCAGTGAAACGATGGCCAGGTGGATAGATTAAGAGGTCCTACTAAAGGGGATAACAACTCTTCCTTTTTCACTTTAACTTGTCCTAAAATTCCTATCTCCATCTTCAGTGCCGAGTTGTAGCAAGAGGTTAGCGCCTGAGTAGGATGTTATACCATTTTCACTCCAGCTTGGCCTAAATCACCATCTCTTCATCTTGAATGTTGAGTTGTGAGAATAGACTGACACTAGATTCTGATGCTAGTCGCGAAGAAGTGTTATGGAAAGTACATAGAGCAGTAACGTTGTCTCTCTCTGTCACAGCTTCGTGAAATAGGCTGCAAAAGGAAAAAAAAAAACATCTGGGCAAAGTTGGTATAAAAAAGGTATAGTGAAAAGGAGTGCTATTGAAAGGCTGTAGAGCCATAGTATTGTCTTCTGCCACTGAGCTGGAGGAAATAAGCTGCAAAAGGACAAAAATCTGGGGCATGTTAAGGCAAAGAGAGTACAGCCATCAAAAAAGCCTCCAACGGTACTTGGACGAACCTTTGGAATGCGGTGAGAGGACGTGCAGGTGGACAGCCATGGCCCCGGCACTTTCCCCGAAGAGAGTGACACGTTCTGCATCCCCACCAAACTTGTGGATGTTGTCCTGGAAACAGATTTCGCTATGTTTACCTTTTTTGCACCACCTTCTATTTGATTTACCTGGGATGATCCTCCCCCCCTTCTCTCTCTCTCTCTCTCTCTCTCTCTCTCTCTCTCACCTAGAGTAATCTAACTGGCCAACAAACAAACCTAACCTGATATTAAGAAAAAAATAACCTAACCTAGACATTCCTGGATAAGAAAAAGTGTAAAAATAATACATAGAGCATCCACAACATTCACTTCAGAAGTCACTCTAGTATAATCGTTACAGGTAATATATTTCACATTCATTTTTCTCTCGTTTGGTGGTGTCAGGTAATATTTCTTACATTCATTATCCTTCTTGTTTTGTGGTGACTGGTAATACTTTTCACTTTTATATTCACTCTGGTTTTGCTATGAAGTGTCTGGCAGCCGTATGTATGAAGGTGATGGCACAAAATTCTAGTCTTACATAAACCTCAAGCTCGATTAACTTTATGAGCACCGTACCTGGACCCAGCGGAGTGCCAGCGTTTGATCCTTTAGGCCAAGGTTGCCGGGAAGAACGTCATCCTCCGTGGACAAGAACCCTACGGAGTAGAGAACCAAACGAACATCAAGTATAATTCCGGACATTTGTACATTCTGACAGTCTTAATCAGTGGGTACGACAAAGGATTAAAAAAAAATAAACTGTACCTACGCAGTGAAAGTACAGTGCAAAAACATTAAAAACACATTAGAAATAATTATTTCAATCTGCGCAGTGAAGTATATTCAAAGATGCCCTAACGGCACAAGCAAGATGTTTTCGTTATAAGTGCTATAAAAGAGAACTTTAAAATGTGTGGAAGGCAAATAGCCAAGCAAGAACTACAATGGAGCCTCCTAAATCTGGTAGTCAGTCAATCAATCAATCAGTCAGTCAAAGGACAACATGCTTCCTCTCACGTGACTTCCCCAATGAGGCTGATTTTGATATGCCTGATGTTTTCTATGGACTGGAAGGTAAACCAAATGCCAAAACCAGCTACCATGTAATTACTTCCCAGCAGTCGCCGGAA
>NC_136983.1:27584556-27597056 GCF_032717465.1 Coenobita brevimanus | reverse complement strand
TCTCACACACACACACACACACACGCACACCACTGGAACTCTCACCAACTCCATTCTGCGAGAGAGAATGATTAAAGACGTGTCAACAATAAATTATCTCAGCGTTTTGGCTGTGTAAACAAGGTGAGGGGCTGCAAACAAACGATTATTACCCTCACGTCTAACCACAACTACCACACACCACCACCACACACCACTTTAACCACCACATTACCACAGCTGCAACACACCGCCAACACCACCACAGCTACCGCATACCACCAGCACTATACTACCACAGTTACTACTCATCATTAACACCAAATACCACAACCACCACACAACATCAGCTACAACACACCACTACCACCACCACCGCCACCACAGCTACCAAATATCACCAACACCTTACCTGCATAGCTACCAAATACCACCAGCACCACACTAACACAACCACCACACCACCACCACCACCAAAGCTACAACACACCACCAACACAACCACACAACCACAGCTACCAGCACCACCACAGCTACCAAGTATCACCGGCACCACAGCACATCACTACAACCACCACCATATATCACCACAAACCACCTCATACCACCACAAGTACCACACACCACGACATGCCACCACGCACCACCACACACCACGACATGCCACCACGCACCACCACACCTAACTCACACCATCACACCTACCACAAATCACCATAACTACCTCACACCACCACAGCTACCATACACCACCATAACTACCACACACCAGCACAACTACCACACAGAACTACATGCCACCACGCACCACCACACCTACCTCACACCACCACACCTACCACACACCACCATAACTACCACACACCACCAAACCTACTACACACCACCAAAACTACATACCACCGCAACTACCACACACCACCATATGCCACCACTCACCATCATATGCTACCACACACCATCACATGCCACCACACCTACCACACACCATCACACCTACCTCACACCACCACACTTACCACACACCACCACACCTACCACACGCCATCACACCTACCACACACCACCACTCACCACAACTCATACCACACACCACCACATCTATCACACACCACCATTCCTACCACACCTACCACACACCACCACACCAACCACACACCACCACACCAACCACACACCACCACACCTACCAAAAACCACCACACCTGCCACACACCACCACTTCTATCACACACCACCAATTCTACCACAAACCACCACACGTACCATACACCACCGCACCTACCTCACACCACCACTCTTACAACACACCACCACATTTACCACACACCACCACACCTACTACACACCACCACACCTACAACATACCACCACTCTTACAAAGTTCTAACACACCTACCACACACCACCACACCTACCACACGCAACAACACCTACCAAACACACCACCACTCGTACCACACACCACCACTCCTACCACACACCACCACACCTACCACACACCACAACTCCTACCACACACCTACCACACACCACAACTCCTACCACACACCACAACGCCTACCACACACCACAACTCCTACCACACGCCACAACACCTACCACACACCACAACTCCTACCACACGCCACAACACCTACCACACACCACCACACATACGACACACCACCACACCTACCACATACCACCACACCTACCACATACCACCACACCTACCACACACCACCACACCTACCACACCACCACACCTACCACACACCACAACTCCTACCACATACCACCACACCTACCACACACCACCACTTTTACAACACACCACCACACCTACCATACACCACCACACCGACCACACCTACCACACACCACCACACCGACCACACCTACCACACACCACCACACCTACCACACTCCACCACTCCTACCACATACCACCACTCCTACCACATACCACCACTCCTACCACACACCACCACTCTTACAACACACCACCACACATACCACACACCACCTCACCTACCACACATCACAACTCCTACCACACACCACACCTACAACACACGACAACTCCTACCACATACCACCACTCCTACCACACTCCACGACACCTACCACACGCCACCACACCTACCATACGCCACCATTCTTACAACACACTACCACACCTACCACACACCACCACAACTACCACACTTCACCACTCCTACCACACATATCACTCCTACCACACACCACCACTTCTACCACACACCACCACTCCTACCACACACCACACCTACAACACACCAAAGCTCCTACCACACACCACCACACCTACCACACACCACCACACCTACCAGACACCACAACTACAACACACCACCACTCCTACCACACACCACCACACCTACCACACACCACCACTCTTACAACACCACCACACCTACCACACACCACCACACCTACCACACACCACCACATCTACCACACCTACCACACACCACCACACCTACCACACTCCACCACTCCTACAACAAACCACCACGCCTACCACACACCACCACGCCTACCACACACCACCAAACCTACCATGCACCACCACACCTACTATACACCACCACTCATACCACAAACCACAACACCTGCCAAACGCCACCATACCTACCACACACACCACCACGCCTACCTCACACCACCACAGCTACCACACACCACCACAGCTACCACACACCACCACTCATACCACACACCACAACGACTACCAAACGCCACCACACCTACCACACACCACCACTCATACCACACACGACCACATCTACCTCACACCACCACACCTACCACCCACCACCACTCCTGCCACACACCACCACTCCTACCATACACCACCACACCAACCTCACACCACCACATCTGTCACACACAACCACTCCTACCACACGCCACAAGTACCATAAACCACCACACCTACCTCACAACACTGCTTTTACAACACATCACCACACCTACCAGACACCACCACACCTTCCACACACCACCACACCTACAACACACCACCACACCTACTACACGCAACCACAACTACCACACGCCACCACACCTACCACACACCACCACTCCTACCACACACCACCACTCCTACCACACACCACCACACATACCACACACCACATCTCCTACCACACACCACCACATCTACCACACACCACCACACCTACCACACACCACCACTCTTGCAACACACCACCACACCTACGACACACAACCACACGTACCACACACCAACACACCTACCACACCTGCCACACACCACCATGCCTACCACACAGCACCACCCCTACCACACTCCACCACTCCTCCCACACACCACCACTCCTACCACACACCACCACTCCTACCACTCACAACCACTCCTACCACACACCACCATACTTTCCACACACCACCACTCATACAACACACAACCAAACCTACCACACCTACCACACACCACCACACCTACCACACACCACCACACCTACCACACTCCACCACTCCTACCACACACCACCACACCTACCACACACCACCACACCTACCACACACCACCACACCTACCACACACCACCACACCTACCACACACCACCACACCTACCACACACCACCACACACCACCACACCTACCACACACCACCACACCTACCACACACCACCACTCCTACCACACACCACCACTCCTACCACACACCACCACTCCTACCACACACCACCACACATACCACACACACCCATACCTACCACACTTCACCACTCCCACCAAACACCACCACTCCTACCACATACCACAACTCCTACCACACACCACCACTCTTACCACACACACAGCACTCTTACAACACACCACCTCACACCACCACACGTATCACACACCACCACACCTACCACACTCCACCATACTAAACCACTTCTACTACACACTACCACACCTACAACACACCACCTCATGTACTATTGCGGACAGGAGTTCTTAGCCACCCTCGTCCAGCCAACCCGTGAATGTGGCAGCGTCGCATTCACGAGCACAGAAGTTGCCTTCGATGCATTTCTGTTGAAAAATATCCCTTCAGCTTTGGGCTTGTACTAATGGATAAAGCAATAGTACTATTTACTTTGAAGGTTTGACTCTGATAATACGAATACATCATAATGATTATTTAATAACTTGTTTCTCGTATAGAGCCAAGCAAGTGACAAATATATATATTTGGTTCCACTCCAAGACTTCCTATAGGTTTGAACCAGCGAACACAGAGTGAACAAATTCGAAACATTCATTTGTTAACAGGAGAGAGAGAGAGAGAGAGAGAGAGAGAGAGAGAGAGAGAGAGAGAGAGAGAGCGTGTATGGTGGGCGCCTGTGTATTTTGGAATAATGAGGTGGAGGCAGACTGGCGCAGGGAAATGCAAGGGATGAGAAACCCTGGATTTCTGTGATCCATTGAAAACAGGCCACAGTGTGATTATTTCTTCCATCAGTCACTAGAACTTGCATTGCTTTGTGAAAGTTTTTTTTTTAGGATTGCTTTCGTTGAAGTAATGAATTAGGAGACAAATGCTGTTGGTTTAACAAAAAACTGTGCTTAAGAATGTAATTTGCCTCTCTGTCCAGAGAGAGATATCCAGTTAATGAGAAAAATACTCATGAGTTTACCAAAAATCTCCAGGTGCCAACCACCGGAGTGAGAAAAAAATGCGAACATAAGGCATTTAACAGAAGTTACGCGGCCTGCCTAATTATTTGACAAAGTCAACTGGCGTTACCCAGAATAAAACCCATCTTTCATTATGTCCGACGAGACGTTATCCTGGGATTAAACTCCTTCGTCAGCCAAAGGAAAAATTCCCTGTTTAGCTCGAGCACGTTATTTACTCGTATAGCATAAAATCATGTGTCTGTAACCGGAATGAAGCCCTTTATCTACGGCCTGGCAAACTCCCTGTAAAGAGTACCCGGTACTATTTTCTACCGACAGACTGAGTTAAGCGGTGAGACTCATCTTTCGTGTAAGGAAATCCACCCCGCCTGTGTGTGTGTGTGTGTGTGTGTGTGTGTGTGTGTGTGTGTGTGTGTGTGTGTGTGTGTGTGTGTGTGTGTGTGTGTGTGTGTGTGTGTGTGTGTGTGTGTGTGTGTGTGTGTGTGTGTGTGTGTGTGTGTGTGTGTGTGTGTGTGTGTGTGTGTGTGTGTGTGTGTGTGTGTGTGTGTGTGTGTGTGTGTGTGTGTGTGTGTGTGTGTGTGTGTGTGTGTGTGTGTGTGTGTGTGTGTGTGTGTGTGTGTGTGTGTGTGTGTGTGTGTGTGTGTGTGTGTGTGTGTGTGTGTGTGTGTGTGTGTGTGTGTGTGTGTGTGTGTGTGTGTGTGTGTGTGTGTGTGTGTGTGTGTGTGTGTGTGTGTGTGTGTGTGTGTGTGTGTGTGTGTGTGTGTGTGTGTGTGTGTGTGTGTGTGTGTGTGTGTGTGTGTGTGTGTGTGTGTGTGTGTGTGTGTGTGTGTGTGTGTGTGTGTGTGTGTGTGTGTGTGTGTGTGTGTGTGTGTGTGTGTGTGTGTGTGTGTGTGTGTGTGTGTGTGTGTGTGTGTGTGTGTGTGTGTGTGTGTGTGTGTGTGTGTGTGTGTGTGTGTGTGTGTGTGTGTGTGTGTGTGTGTGTGTGTGTGTGTGTGTGTGTGTGTGTGTGTGTGTGTGTGTGTGTGTGTGTGTGTGTGTGTGTGTGTGTGTGTGTGTGTGTGTGTGTGTGTGTGTGTGTGTGTGTGTGTGTGTGTGTGTGTGTGTGTGTGTGTGTGTGTGTCGAATTGAGAGTCATCTGACTTGTGGAGCATAGATGACTTGTGGAGCATGGTATGCGGGTTAGTCGGTTGGTGACTGGGTGGGTGGATTGGTTAGTGTAGGCTGGTTGTTTCACAGGCGGATTAGGTGGAGTGGGTGGGCGAGAGGGAGGGGAAAGGGTTGTTAGGCTGGTTAAGTGGGGTGGAGTGGGGTTCGTGCATTGTTTAAGTGGGGTGGGTGGTGGGGCTACTAGTAGGACAAGGCAAGAGACGGGTTTGTGTCGTCCTACTTTTGAGACATACTGTATTGAGTAAGGTTGTGGGTATGTGCGTTGATGGGTGGGTGTGTAGGTGGATGGACGGACTGTGGGAAAACAGGCCACTGGGACTAGGTGATACGAGTTAATGTCCGAGTTGGGAAGAGTTTAGTGTCAGGAAAATCGGTCCACAGGGGATATTATTCTGGAATTATGCTGAAGTAGGTATATATATATCCAGTGGGTTACAACAGGTTCATCGTGCAATACGTCTGTTGGTTAAGAGGTCTGTTTCAACTGCACGCATCAGTGGGTGATATAACCACGTCGGATAACAGGTTTATGGGGAAAATAGGTTCATTTATGAAAAATACATCCTTGGGTATACGACCATGTAGGAAACCTGTATCCATGGGGAGATTCAAGGTCGACGGAAAAATTGGTCCGTGGGGAGAAAATATATCGATGGGGAAAATTAGTTCTGGGGAAAATAGGTTTACGTAGAAAAGTAGGCGTCTTTGAAAAAAAAAAAAAAAAGTCATTAAAGAAAATAGATCCATGGAGGATTGTGCTCCGAGTGGTGAAAATGTCCATTGCTAAAAATATTCATGGGGTGAAAATAGGTCCATAGGGGCATACACGTACTGTAAACATACATGGAATATTTAAAATAAGTGGGACCTAAAATATCCAACTTTTAACAGCGACCGTTGCCTTTTAGGCTTACCACTGCACACCTTGGACCAAACAACCATTAGCCAGACCCTATTACCACTTCGTCATCCAGTTATTATATTTCATAATTTACCTTCATTTAGTCATTTAGGCACAGAGAGCCAACCGACATGAAAGGAAAAATCCCTGTTTAACTGTGTTGAGCACCGCATTTCTCCACCTCATTCCTCTAAAATTCACAGGCATCCGCTACTCTCTCTCTCTCTCTCTCTCTCTCTCTCCTGTTAACAAATAAATGTTTCGAATTTGTTCACTCTGTGTTCGCTGGTTCAAACCTACAGGACGTCATGGAGTGGAACCAAATATACATAGTTATCACTTGCTTGGCTCTATACTAGAAACAAGTTATTAAATAATCAGTATGATATATTCGTGTTATCAGAGTCAAACCTTCAGTGTAAATATTACTATTGCTTTATCCATTAGTATAAGCCCAGAGCTGAAGGGATATTTTTCGACAGAAATGCATCGAAGGCAACTTCTGTGCTCGTGAATGCGACGCTGCCACATACACGGGTTGGCTGGACGAGGGTGGCTAAGAACTCCTGTCCGCAAAAGTACCACATACCACCACTCCTACCATACAGCACCACATCTACCACACTTACCCTACACCACCCCATCTACCACACTCCACCACTCCTACCAGACACCACCGCCCCTACCCACACACCACCACACCTACCACACACCACCACACACCACCACACTTACCACACACCACCACACTTACCATACACCACCACTCTTACAACACACCACCACACCTGCCACACACCATACCTACCACACACCACCACACCTACCAAACCACCACACCTACCACACACCACCACTCGTATCACACCACCATTCCTACCACACACCACCACTCCTACCACGGACCACCACACCTACCACACATCACAACTCCTACCACACACCACACCTACAACACACCACAACTCCTACCACACACCACCAATCTTTCAACACACCACCACACTTCCCACACACCACCACACACCACCACACCTACCACACACCACAACTACCACACATCACCACACCTAACTCACACCACCACTCTTACAACACACCACCACACCAACCACACACCACCACACATCACCACACACCACCACACCTACCACACCTATCACACACCACCACACCTACCATACACCACCACCACCATCACCACTACCACCACCATACTTACAGACTTCATTCTGAGCAATAGAGGAAATGGAAGATTTTATCGGCTGCGCCTAAAAATATTATTATAAAAACATAAATATTTACGTGATCATACCCGGTTCATTATCATGGATACTATGTTCCACTCTTGGTTCATCACACACACACACACACACACACACACACACACACACACACACACACACACACACACACAGTTATGTATTCATTTACATTGTTGTTCATTCACGCTGAGTAAAAAGATAGCTTTTATCTTTGGATTACACCGACGTTTTTATTTTTCCAGAGCAGTTTCCTATATTCAGAACATTTTGTCTTAGTCTTTCTTCTAATTTATCACTGACCTGTTCCATCTTTCTCCCTCTTAGCCTGTTCATGCATTTGTTCGTTCTTTGGTCAGAATTGTTTTTGCATCCACTTTAACATCCTTTACCACAGTCGGCTGCCTTGCAACAACAGCACACAGTTTTATTATACTTACAAAATTACTCCCTGTTTTATTCATTAAAATTCCTGTTTCGTATCCACGTCAACCAATTCTTTGTTTCTTTTTTGCTTCTTCTATTGCTATTTTAGCGTCCACATCCCACAAAGCTGTCCTTTTCCTATTAGTGGACATCCATGCAGCAACATGTACTTTTTTTTAAAGTTTCCTAGCCTAACACCTGCACACTCCATAAAAGTCTTCACTGACCATAAGGCTTCCTCACCCTGTCGTTTGTATTAATCTACCACTGCAATGTTTATCTACAATTTCATTTCTGACTATCATTTTAAGACACTCCTCTCAAGCATCGCCTTTCAAGCTTCTTCCGGTTTCAGTTTCTTTACCACAATCACAAAGTTACATAAATTTCTCTCTCACCACTCTCACAGTATAGCCAGATAGTTATAAATTGGAGATGGACTCACAAAAGTTCAAATATATTTGTTGGTGAGACACAACGGGGGAAGGAACCCTGGCAGAGCTAGCAATGCAGAGGAGTTGGGGGGAAAATTAAAAGTATATATATAAATAAAAGTAAAAACGTGCACAAGGGACTCGGTGGCTCGGTTGATTTCTTGTTGGCTTCATTGGAAGGACGCATTACTGTTTGGGTTTAAACCCAGTCGACTGCTGCTTTGTGGAGTAGACGCCCACAAGTTAACGACTGCCGGCAACAATCAACTCACTAAACCAAAACCTTACTACTGTCTACATAATCTATCCTCTATATCCCCGTTTGCCTTGTCTCTGTTCTTCCGTTCTAACCCCTTATGGCTGCTCTCTACCTTGCACAGCGCTCACCGCAACTAAGAACTTGATTTGTGAAATAAATGACTAGGAGATGTTACGTTAATTTTAGCTGAGATATATATCTGAATAAATGGTTAGGTCAGGTTAGATGAGGCTGCGTTATGGTAGGGGATGTTGACTTTTGGCTGGGGTAGGGATGGTGAGGTTTGCTTAGGTTAGGGTAGGCTACGTTAGGTTAGGCTAGGTTTTGATTAGGTTAAGTCAGGTTATGTCCGAGCAAGGTTCAGTTAGGTTAGGTGAAGTTTAATTGGACTATGGTAAAGTTAGGTTAGGGTAACTTAGATTAGGTTCCGCGGACCAAGTTAGAAATTTCGCAGGTGTTATGAATTTCATACGTCACCGGAAGTGGCTGGTGGTGGTGACAACCATCCATTCACTTGATTAAGTGCTGCTTACTTCTTCCTTCACCTTTCTCCAATTTTTTAGGTTGCCCTCTCCTCCTGTTTCTTCCATTCTTCCGGTTACTTTTTAATGCTCTTCTTTCCACTTCAGGTGGCTCTACACTGAATGACAAGTTAAATGGTTCCCTGCAACTCAGGAAACTATGTACAGCGCTGGGTGGTAACCATATGACCGAATAACAGGGTGATATGGGGCCTAATATGATGCCCCTGTTAAATAGGTGGAGAGACGCAAGTAACCAAACTTTCTCTCATCCCCGCACCTCCCTGTGGTAAGCTGTTAATATCGGTTCATTGCATAGGACGACTCTACATGGGCAGTTGTTTACTTGTGGTTAATGGGTCTATACGGCCAAACAGACAGGGGTTACTCAACAGCAACAACAACGTGACATCGGAATTAAGAACCTGCTCTGAATATAAAACAGATAACGTCACCGTAATCTGACTCGGCCTGAAGCTACCACCTCTCAGTGAATGCTGAGTGGTATCAATATATTATCATTAGAATATGATACCAGTCACGGAAAGGATAAAGAGGCGTAGTACTTTCTCTCTCTCTCTCTCTCTCTCTGTCATTGTGTTCCTTTTCCACGGCGATTTATTATGTTAGTACACTTCCCTATCCTCTGTTATGATACTGATGCAAACTGTGTCGATAATGGAATGACATAAATAACATAATAGAGAATGTTACTGTATACGGAATAAAATAAATCGTCAAGGAAGAGTTGCAACGAAGCCTACCGCGACATCCAGGACCATATTCCAGGTGGCAGTGTAGCTTTGTATCGCCTCTCCCTAAACGATTTATTTTGCCTATTACACCTTATCGTTCCTTGTATGATGCGTGTAATGTTTTCAGACATATTTACGATCAGTAACATTCAGCAGGATACTAAGGAGGGAGGTGGTGGTAGAGTAAGTAGACACATTGTATGCTGTCCTATGGACGCGGGTTCAAATCCAGGCTGGGACAGGGAACAGTTTAGAGGATTGAATTTCATTAAAATATACCTTACTGATATATCAATGACCCGCCAACATGTAGTAAAAATACCTTCTGTATTACCGATACAGCATTCCTGTATGACACAGCACTAGCATGTATCCAATATGGACCGTGAGTGTTAGCGTCGAAGTGGTGACATGTGGAGGTGTGTGGTAAATAAGATGATTGCTGGGCCTAGGAAATGGATTATCAAGCCGATGACCATAGTCGAATACATAAATACATTCCTTACCTGCCCCTTGTCGACACTACGGGGGTTACGGATGAACTGAGCCCGTCCACTCAGTCTTACCTGTTCCTCCTTGACTCACCTATACCCCTCCCCCACTCCACCCCCTTCCCTTACCCCTCCACCTCGCCCCACCCCAAACCGCACTGCCCCACCCCACCCCACCTTACCCCCCCAGTCTCCCTATGTCCCTGTTCACCCAGCAGTCCAACTTGAACAAAGGAATACAAAGGCAAGCACACAACAGTAGACCTGTTGATCCTTTCGTGGCTGTTTGTGATACGGAATACTATGATTATCAATACAATTCAGTACATTAAAGACGGGGATAGAAAGACAGTAAAGCTCCTCCCCCCCCCTGACCCATCCACTACACCCAGCAGTTGATGCTGGCAGGAAATGAGAAGGACCACCATACAGCATAGAAAAGCTGTCATGGAAATATTCTAGGAAACAAGGAAAGGAATTCATATTCTCCACGTACAAAAAGGAAAGTACCATTAGGTGAAGAATATGCGTTGATGTTTTGCAGCTGTGTCCTTCAAGCTCAGAATTAAACGTATATTAAGGGAAGCATGTGACTTGGCAAAAATAGACTGTCTTTATAAATAACCCTCAGGCCGGATCATCCTACCTCTATGGGCCGGACCATTCCCTAAGGTGGGAAAAGAAAGAAGAAGAAATTGACGGAGGAGGAGGAGGGAAGAGTGGGGGACAGATATGGGACAGGAGACAGGCAGGAGTGAAGTGATGAGAACCGTAAAAAGGAGGTGAGATAAAAGTGTCGTGGTGGTGAAGGCGGGGGATAGAAGCAGAGGGTGGAGGATTACTATCAAATATAACAAAAAACTGGCTGCGTACCTGCCAGGGTCATATGCCGCCGCAGGCAGAATACAAGGAATAGTCATGGTGAGGAGAGAAGGAGGGAGAATCGGAGAGAGGGTGGGGGTGGGAGGGAGAGGATGGAGAGAATAATGATGTTGGGAGTGGGGGAGTTGAGATAGTGGTGGTAGGTGGGAGGGGATGGAGAGAATAGTGATGCTGGGTGGAAGTGGATGGAGAGAATAGTGATGTTGCGAGAATGGAAGGATAGAGGGTAGTGGTGAAAGGGGGGGTGGGATGGAGAGAACGGTGCAATGACCCAGCGAACTGTGCAGAAAGTGAGCGTCACCTCGATCTGCCCTTGAAAGCTTTCCTACCCACTCAGGATGCTTCATTGGCACATCTGTTTCAGTATTGATCTAAAATTGTACATCATGATCATCATGATCATTATCATCATTGTCGTCACTCCCATCATCGTCATCACCATTTTTACTCCTGTTATCATCATTATGATCATCATTCTCCTTATTGCCGTCATCATCATCGTCATCATCATCATTCTCGTCACTGCCATAATTATCATCATCATCACCACTGTCGTCACTCTCATCCTCACCAACATCATCATCATCATCATCACCATTGTCGTCACTCCCATCATCATCATCATCATCATTATCATTGTCGTCACTCCCATCATCATCATTATCATCAACATCACCATTGTTATCACTTCCACCACCACCACCACCATCATCATCATTGTCGCCAGTCCCATCATTTTCATCATTATCATTGTTA
>NC_136983.1:27479556-27582056 GCF_032717465.1 Coenobita brevimanus | reverse complement strand
TCCAACATCCACTGCCCTACCTTGTATATCTTTTATAACCCCATCAATGTACAGATTGAACAACCATGGAGACATGACACATCCCTATTTCAACCCAGCCTTCAAATAGAAAAATTCACTCATTTCACTATCCACACGCGCTGCAGCCTTAGCACCCTCATACGTACTCTTCACGGCATTCACCAACTTCCCATCTACTCCATATATTCTTAATAATTTCCACAATTCTTGTCTATCCACCCTGCCATATGTTTTCTCCAGATCCATGACAGCCGCATGCAACTTCTTTCCCTTCTCTAGAAATTTTTTCACTAAAGACCTAAGAATGAATATCTGATCTACACAACCTCTTCCCTTCCTAAAACCTTCATGTTCTTCTCCAACTAATTCCTCTGTTATTTCCCTAACTCTGTCAATAAGTATCCTACCATATACATTTCCCATTACACTAAGAAGACAAATGCCCCTGTGATTACCACACACTTCTTTTTCCTCTTTTCCTTTGTACAAGGGAATAATTACATCTGACTTCCAATCCTCCGGGACTCTACCTTCCTCCCAGGCCAATCTGCATATCTTCCACATCCATTCTACTAGTATCTCTCCCCCATGCTTCAGCATTTCACCACACACTCCATCAATTCCTGGGGCTTTCCCCATTTTGACTTTCTTCATTTCTTCCACAGCTTCCATCCTACTGATTTCTACCTGTCTTCTCACCTCCCTCCTTCTCCCAGCCATTCCCCAGCCACTTATACTCGCATTACTTTCATTCTCTATGTTCAACATTTCATTAAAGTGTTCTCTCCATCTGCTCATATTTTCTCCCTTCTCCACTAGTAATCTACCATTTTTACTCCCCTACAAACTTCATTGTCACCCTGTCTAACTCTCTTTACCTCTTTCCAGAACATTTTCTTACAGTCCCTCCACTTTACACTTAAATTCCTTCCAAATTTCTCATCCACTCTCTTCTTACTCTCTCTTATTAATCTTTTCATCTCTCTCTTCCTTTTCACATACAGTCTCTCTTCCGTCTCTCAACTTATGTGGTAGTAATATCATGAATGCGCTAATGATTATGAATAAAAGGGATACTCTCCGTCATTAGGGGAGGAATGAAAAATATGGAAGGCAGGACACAGTGCTTATAGAGAACTATTGTTGAACTTTTGCAGTGCCTATAAATGCGGATCACATTCCTTCACGTCGCATCCTATCAACGAAATCGCATACGAACAGAAAAAAAAAAAAATAGCGAGCCTCCCTCAAATTAGAAATATCAGCAACAGATAGTCAACTTCGAGCTAGTGTGCAGGGTCGTATTCTTATTAGCCTTGAATAATTCGTAACACGTTCTCCGTAGCGATTTATTTTGTATATCTCATCTTCTTATATCGTCCTTCTGTATTTGGAAATCATCCTTCTCTGTCACACTTGCATATAATCGTGATTGTCCTTTATCCATAAATTACTGTTCGTATAATTGGTTATAGCTCTTTTACCTTAACTTGGTCCAGGTTTTTGTCCTTTACAGTTTAGTTCATGTAGCTTAGTGGCAGAAAAAGACAATGTTGTGACCTAACACCCTTTCCTTCCCATTTCTTCGTGACTTCCATCATAGTGTTCCTCTATTGTTAAAACTCAGCATTCAAGATGTAGAGACGGTAATTTTAGGCCATGATAGTGCACAAGGAGTATAGCTGATTTTTTCTGTGGTAACATGGGTTTCTTTCTTCACATTTCACACATGTTCCTTGAGTTGAATTTTACTTCCTCACCACCAAGTTCTTCCCCTGTTCCCCTCCTTCCTTCCGACTTGGTGGTAAGGCCCACAACCTTCTGGGTGCTTTCCTTCTTAGTCACACACACACACACACACACACACACACACACACACACAATGCACTGCGTTTAAGATATCATTATTTAGTATATTACCCAGCACTGCCCTTTGTATCTTTTATGGCCTACCGGATCAGATATTACATCTTTAATCACCCTCTGCACTCTCAGGATCCCGTGACTAAAGGCCGTAGGCTTTAACCTAGAATCGTAAAGCAGAATTCAAACCCAGGACTCTTTATTACCAATTTTCGAACACTTGTGGTTAATAGATATGGTCAGGCTACACCCCATATTATTGAGAGCAGTTAGCAACAAGAAGAACAAACAAGTTCCATCTGAGTCACTTGCTTCAGAAAATATCGTTAAAATAGAGAGCTTGCATTCACTGGGCAGTTTAATGTTTAAGCATACGACAATTCCTCTCAGCTGAATAAAATCATCTGGTGTTTGAAGGAAGAAAATTTTATGCTCTTTTTACTGTAACTTGGCCCAGATTTTCGACCTCTTGTAGCTCATTTTACGTTGTTTGTGGCGGGAAGAGGAAAAGGCAATACTGCAGCCATACCTCCTTTTCAGAGCATTTCTTCGTGACTATGATAATATTCTAGTGTTCATCTATTGTTAGAACTTCTAGACAGATGGCAGTTTTAGGCCAAGTTGGAATAAAATGGAGCACACAATTGTTCTGAGCATAAGGGGGTTATCATGAAACGGTTAATACTTACACGACTCCACGAGGAAGCCCGCACCGTAACCCTGAAGAGTGTAAGTTGCTTGTTGCTGCCACTGCCATGACTCAGAGTATACGTAACTGTAGCCTCCTTGTCATCTGAGGGAACTGGGCCACTCTAATGACGTCAATACTCTGTTATAAGAGCTTGAGTCTCCGTAAGCCCGAGTTCTATGAGGTAGAAATGAATCGCCTAGGTCAACACTAAGTCATTCTCCAGTCTGTCTCTGCTTGGCCATCAACTGAACTGAAATTGGTGAATGATCTTTGCCACGTTAGAGTTAATGCACAATTACATTCTTCCCGTCTTTAGGAATCACTTATATTCCAATTCATTATAACAAGTAACCTTATCTCTTTATCTTAGCATCTCGAAATTAACGAATCTTGAATTTGGCCCTCTTTTATATATTTACCTTTTTTTTTTCAGGAACAACATTACTGGTCTTTGGTTCCTTCTTCTCTTCACACACACACACACACACACACACACACACACACACACACACACACACACACACACACACACACACACACACACACACACACACACACACACACACACGCTCATTTTCAATACATACAAACATTCCGTGATGGTTACAAGGGAAGTTAGGGGCAGGTATGTAACTAACTATATTCTTTTTACACTAAATTGGTCTGTAACTGACATCTCTTTATCTTGAATATTGAGTTCTAGTAATAGATTAACATTAGAATAGGATGCAAGTCACGAAGAAGAGCTATGTAAAGGGCGTAGAGTTATAGAACTGTCTTTTTCTGCCACTGAGCTACGGGAAATAAGCCGCAAAATGACAAATATCTGGGCCAGATTGGTGTGTAAAAGAAGTACAGTACTATTGGGGGGGCTGCAAGCATTACAGATATACGCATTTACTGTAAAAATAAGAACTTGTCTTCGTCACTATAAAGTAAATTCCCGTTCTATAATACTCGTTTGTCATGTACATTTTCGTAATGAAGTCCACAGTATATTACAGACAACAGGTTGGTTATTACTTTTCCAGTGCTTCTTGCAAAACTGACAATATTTTCTAAAATTTACACTACTGGTTATTCGAAAAAGAAAAAGATTCTGTCGTTTTAGTTGCATGGAAATTTATAAACATAATATCACGAGGGATTTTTTGGATTTTTTTTTTCATGCACAAGGTGGTGGGTAAACAAGGCTGCACTGTAAATGCGCTCGGTTATATCTTACGTGCAATAGGACGACTCAGTCTGCTGATGTGGGCGTGGATGTGGTAATGGGAGCAGGATATGAAAAAATAATGCACGATGGACACCGATAACACAGGCTGAGCCGTTCCCCGCTGCACATGAGAAATAGCGCGGCGGAGTGGAAGAGAAGGGTAATATAATTATGGCCCAGCCTGTATTTTAAGTAGCTAATAGAGATTCCACACACACACACACACACACACACACACACACACACACACACACACACACACACACACACACACACACACAGACACAGACACACACACAGACACAGACACACACACAGACACAGACACACACACAGACACAGACACACACACAGACACACACACACACACAGACACACACACACACACACAGACACACACACACACACAGACACAGACACACACACAGACACAGACACACACACAGACACAGACACACACACAGACACAGACACACACACAGACACACACACAGACACACACACACACACAGACACACACACACACACACAGACACAGACAAACACACACACACAGACACAGACACACACACAGACACAGACACACACACAGACACAGACACACACACACACACACAGACACAGACACACACACAGACACAGACACAGACACACACACAGACACAGACACAGACACACACACAGACACAGACACAGACACAGACACAGACACAGACACAGACACAGACACAGACACAGACACACACACACACACACACACACACAGACACACACACACACACAGACACACACACACACAGACACACACACACACACAGACACACACACACACACAGACACACACACACACACACACACACACACACACACACACACACACACACACACACACACACACACAGACACACACACACACACACAGACACACACACACACACACACACACACACACACACACACACACACACACACACAATGCTCGATGGACGCGCTGCGTAGGGACACTGGTGCGTGGCATTCTAGGCAAACATGAGCATGGCGAGTTGTTGGTAAACAGAACGTATTCTCGTTGGCTTAGCACATTCCATAACACCTCTTCAGCAGCGACTCATTTTGCCTGATACCCTTCAATATCCTCCTGCGTATTACCGGCGGAAACGCTGTCAATAAAAAGAAAATACATATATAAATTAACAGGTTATAAAACGGAGGTGTAACACGTATAATTTCTCGTTTAGGGAGAACTGTCACGAAACGTCCTATGCCATGGAGAATATGACTCGGTTTCACAGCTGCCACACACAACGAGGCTTAAGTACCCACGAGTATTTAATTTAAAAATATGACTGGTGAGGAGCATCACTTGCTTTATGTAAGAATATATATAAGAACAAAATAACTATCATAACCTCTGAGGGAGGCGGTGGCTCAGTCGGTAGAGGGATGGCCTGCTGTCCTACCGGACCCAGGTTCAAATCCCCGCTGGCGCAGGGAACAGTTTAAGGATTTGAATTTCATGTAAAGTAGACTTTACCGATCTACTAGAAGACCCGCCGACATGTCGTAAAAATACCCTCACTAATGCCAATACACCAGTCTTGTATGAGACAGCCCTACCATGTATTCAGTATGGACGGTGAGTGTTAGCGCCGAAGTGGTGACATGTAGAGGTGTATGATATGCAGGACTACTGGGTCTTGGAAGCAGGCTGTGAAGCCTATGACCAGAGTCGAGCACATAAAAAAAAAATGGCAAAAATAAGGTTAAATATTTCATTGAAAAAAAGACAAGGTGGTGTTTTCCGCTGTACCGCTTCAAGCATGGGCGTCACATCAGAAAGCAGTGTCAAAACTTCGCCAAATATTCACCTCTTTTCACTTCTGTTGTCTGGTACTTCAAAGATAAGACGCTTGGTATGCTTATCTGCCCATACATTATGTTATAAGATGTGAAAGGGAGGATATTGTGCCGGGCACGTCCTAAATGTGAGGCAGCCGCAGTGGAATAGTTGACGCAGATTATTTTGTCCTGCCCAGTACCCGCGCTGTTCTGTGTGGCACATTTATTGAACCAAAGACCTGTATCCTCCGCCCCCGCCTGGCTTTGCCCAACCGTGATCCATTCTTAACCCTTTCAATCCGAGGATGCATCTGAATGCACAAAATGTTTGGGAAATTTACCATTTCTTTGTAGATATCATCATATCTGTGAATCGCATGTATTAAATTGATTTACATGTGTCCTACACCGACGATGCATTTGTGCTATCAACCGACAACGCTGTGTGACAAATAGTTTGATTTTGGCGCAGCTGACGATTGGCACCCCCTGCTTGAAGAGTTCGGTTTGCCAACAAATGACATTTGACTGCAATGATTCACCAGTGAGTGGGTAATGTTTTATTGACCCACTGATAAACATACGTTATACAACTGTCAGGACCAGATGAACAAGACGAGAAAGAGAGAGAGAGAGAGAGAGAGAGAGAGAGAGAGAGAGAGAGAGAGAGAGAGAGAGAGAGAGAGATGGAATCCTTTTTCCACCTCACTTGCATAAATGTCTACTCTTATGTGCGCCATACCACCTGGCAATTAAGCCAGATCGACGACTGTCACTCAGTTATTACCCCCCCTCAAAAAAAAAAAAAAAAAAAACGGGTTTTCCATCCGATCATTCAGACCCTGGCCGTCAAGGGGCATAAAGGGGGCACTAATGTGGCAGTTAATGATGTGATAGGACAGTGAGTCAACTGTGGGAGCTTTACAGAGTTTGCAGGACTTGTCGGCGGCCGGTCTTCAAGTAACTTCCCTCAGGGAGCGATACCTCAGGCGAATGTGGACGACAGCCATATCTTCAGAACCCAGCGAATTTGACTCAATATTCACATAGTTGCTAATGTTAACCTCACCGTTACCACTGAAATTACCGTTTGGGGTGAATTTTATGTCGATAACGTAGAATGATTTTTGCATTTTGCCACGACTGACGAGATGGGTCTAGAATGCAAGCTGTTTACAGAATCGCTTAATCTCAGGCAAAAGGTAAAACAACCAACGAGAATACCCGATAATTCTGACCATAACGCCTATCTCTGACCATTTCCTGACAAATAATCCAGATCAGTACAGGATAGAAGTACTCGACTACAGTCTCATTAAAGCCTCATTAGTTAGTTCCCCCAAACCTCCCCGATTTGAACCTGTCAGGTGACCAGATGGCACTTTGATAGGGCAGACTGGGATGGATTTAGACATTATCTTGTTGATATTCCATGGCAACCTTTCTTCTCCAGTGACATCAATTCTACCCAGTCCCACATTAATGATTTTGTGCAAGCTGGTATGAAATTATTCATACTCAGTCAACAGTTCATTAAAAGATCGGACTTCCCAAAATAGTTTGACAGGAACTGTGCTAGAGCAACGACCCAAAAGTCCATAGCATATAACTGTTACTTAAATAAAACACATCTGAAACCCATAGTCAACTTTAAATTGCTAGAAACAATGCAAAAACAGTAATAAATATCGCTAAATTAAACTTTCTTCACTACCAAGCATCCAAACTATTAAACAGTCCTAATGACAAGAGAATATTCTGGTCAACTATCAGTTCTTTCAATAATAATTTAACAAGGCATCACCCATTCACTCACTATAATCTTCAAATAGCAACACTATAAATGACCCGTGTGCTAAAGTGAACATCCTTAAAGGAAGTCATCCAGAACGTCCCTCTTCTAGAACTTGACTCTCCTGAAATTGCTCCACAGAAGATACAAACTTGATAAGTAAAATCCATCCTAGACAATTTACCAGCAACAAAGCTCCAGGACCAGATGGAATTCCCCCAATTGTTCTGAAAAAGTGTTCCCCAGAACTTGCTCCTGTTCTAGCTAAATTATTCATATTATGCATATGTACTGTTGTAGCCGCCTGTACTCTTGGAGGGGGAAACGGGTAATGAAACCTGCCTTGCTGGACTCGACTGTTTATTCGGTCATACCTGGAATTGCAATTTTACTTTCTCAATATGCTATAATGACGTCACTTGTCATTGGTACAACACTTGGTCATACAAAGAATCACAATTTACCCTCAATATGCTATGTTATATCGCAGTTTACTTCGTATACATATATCACTTTAAAGTCTCATCCTTATTTTCCTACATTTATAATCAGATTATGTCGTGACATCAACCATGTGCAGATTAATACCTATTTTTAAAAGTAAGAAAGGGCAACTCACTCGTGGCGGGTCCATTTTTTGTCGTATGGTATCAGTGTGTGGGTAGGGGAGTGAGGTACAGTAGGTAACACAAGTCCCTCACGGGCGTAATATCCTCACAGAAATAGCACCTTCACGTGATGGTTGTGGAGTCACACATTGCGCTTGAACTCCATCCTTCGGAGTCTCTGTCTAATAATTCCACAGGATCACTGCCACCTCATCCTTCACTTGTCCTGGCTACCCACACACTGACCCATACTCGCCCATAGCGTCCGCTCCAAGGCCTGGTGTTTGCTCTTATCTTCAGGCTAGTGGATGTTATGCTTACACGACTGTATATACATAAACACTGTGTAAGCATCCTTCTGTCTCTCTCTCTCTATGCGCTCTCTCTCTCTCTCTTTACTGTGTTAGATGTGGTAAGACTCCCCTCATTGGTCTGTTATGACCAATACCACATACCCTTTCACTCGCCGCTCCCTTCCAGCAGGCACAGCTTGTTTGCAGGGCGGGTTAGGGTTTTGTGTGCAGATATCCTGACCTTCACATGTCTCACCACACCATCATCACCGGGATTCGCCTCTACCACTCTTCCCAGAACCCAGTGATTACGGGGTACATTCCAATCTGTCACCAATACCAGGTCCCCCACTTGGAAATTATGCAACCGCTTGAACTGCTTCTGGCGTTGTCGTAAGGATGGTAGGTACACCTTCAACCAAAGTGGTCTGCTAGGAACTGTGCATGCTTCCAACTTTTCCGGTAGATGTCTCCTATAGACTCTTCGCCCTTACCTCCTAAAGAGCAGTGGGGTAGCATCCTAGGGTGCAGAGTATGCAGTGGGGTAAGCGCTTCGAGCTTGCTGGCATCATTGGAGGTCGGGGTGATGGGCCTTCCATTGGCTATCTCCTCTACTTCACAGTAGAGAGTGTGGAGTTGCTCATCGTCCATGACTTGCGTGCCTATTATCGCTTGCAAGAACTTCCTGACTGTCCAGATCTGTCACTCCCAGACACCGCCCATGTGCAATGCACGTGGAGGGTTGAACTCCCACTCAGTTCCCTTTCTTAACAATGCATTGTGGACCTTATCATCCTTTTCCCTGCAGAAGGCTGTGGCCAGGAGTTCCTTATCTGCTCTAATCATGTTTGTTCCATTGTCAGAATGAATGTGCTCTGCTCATTGCCGAGAAGCACGTTATTGCATTGAGGAAAGAATCAGCATCCAGTCCGTCGAGGATCTCCAGGTGTATGGCTCTCGAGTTCAGACAAGTGAACAGACAACCCCACCACTTCACCTGTTTCCTACCCTGCTTTGCAGTGAATGGTCTAAAGCACACCACTCTAGTATGAATGAAAGGTGCCATCACCACGTGTACCCTGTAGGTAGGGAGGTCAGCTTGTCTTTGCAGTGACTCCCTCCAGTTGACTCGACAGCAAATGAGAGCCTCTTTCAACACCCGGTCAATCAGTCTCCGTCCCTTGGGCACCCAGAACTCCTGGCATATTACTGTTAATGTATGTTCACGTCCTGAGTGCCCAGCCTTGTTTTTCTTAGGTTTCTCTTACTATGAGCTCTGTGACCTGGTAGTCCCGCGGCAACAACGCGGGGTATTTGCTGTCCGTCATCAAGAGAGCTCTCTCCAACCACCTACTAGCACAGGTGTGGCTCCAGCGAAAACAGTGAGCTCGTCTTCCTAAGCGCACCCCGTTCCTTCAGGTCCTTTATCTCAGATTCAAAATATTCCTGTTGGACACAACCCAACATTGCCACTCGAGATGGTTGGAGCTCACTCACCCTCAGTCTTGAGATGTCAACTTGCTCTGGTCCTCCACTTTGCCTTCAGTACAAAAACCTTCTAATCCATGAAACTCCTCACAGATGTTTGTGCCAGGATGAGTATCTCGACCACAATCTTGTCAGCGGGTCTTCTTCCTGCTTAGTTCCCATTGCCATACTTGTACCATCGCCCTTTACCTCTGGGTCCATCCCCAGGTCGAGTATAAGCTGGGGCTCCTGCAGCCAGTGATAGCTCTCCCACTGGAGGAAATCTGGCCCTTTAGTCCATCTGCACCTTCCGTTCAGTTCATAGCAACTCAGTCCTCGGGTTGCATCATCTGCTGGGTTCAGAGTTGAACCCATGTGCCTCCACTGGGTCACTTCCGATTGTTCAGGTATGGCTGCCACTCAATTGGCCAGGAACATGTGAAACTGCCTCTCTGTGTTATGTATATACTGTAATACTATCACACTGTCTGTCCAGAAGACGGACCTCCCCGTGTCGGATGACAGCTCATGTCTTAATGTCTCGTCAACCTTGACAGCTAACACGGCAGCAAATAACTCCAGACGAGGTATAGTCAGCTGTTTTAGCAGGACTAGCTTGGCTCTTCTGTAGATGAAGGTACAGCGAACATCTCCGGTTCCATCTGAGATCCTCAGGTATGATACCACTCCATATGCCACTTGCGAAGCATCACAGAAGTGATGTAATTGAAATGGCGTTGCCCTTGCTCCTCTCGGGTCATAGCACCGTGGCATTTTGAAATCTGTGAGGTGAATTAATTCCATCAGCCCCCGTTGCCACCATACCTCATTGCTGTCAGATATAGCCTCATCCCATCCTTTCTTCCTCCTGCATTCCTCTTGGAAGATGACCTTGGGGCGAATGAGGAATGGTGCAAGGAATCCAAGCGGACCATACACTGAGCTGATTACATGCAAGAGGTCCTTCCTTGTAGCTGACCCCTTTTTCTCAAAGTGCTTGATGACCACTACCATTTGATCATTCTCTAGGTCCCATTTTACTCCAAGTGTTCGTTCCGCAGGAAAAGGCTTGCATTCTAGGTCGATCTCCTTTACTCCCTTATGCCTCTCTGATTCGGGAATGGATTCAAGGACTTCCATACTGTTGCTTGCCCACTTGGTGAGTCTGAAGCCGCCCAGTGTGGTGACATGCCGCAGTTGTTCTGCCATTCTTATTCCTTCTTCAGCAGACTGCATTGAAATAAGCAGGTCGTTCACATAAAAATTCCACTGGGCATCCACCACGTCAACATCTCTGTGATCTAGAAAGGTTTGTTTTAAGGCACATCAGGCACATGATGAACTCCAGACTCCACTGAAAAGGTGTACCGTCATCTGGTATGCCTCGGGGATCCACTGTACATCCCCTTCCAGCCACCAAAGAAATCGTAGGGCATCCCTCTGTTCCAGAGCTACTTTGATCTAGTGAAACATAGCCTCTATGTCTGCCATGAGGGCTATTGATCCTTGGCGAAATCAGAGGAGTACCCCCAGCAGTTTGTTATTTAGGTCAGGCCCTTGTAGTACCTGGTGCTTAACCCGCCCCGTCCCGGAGACGTGAATTCACGTCCTCACATGATGTGCACTTATATCCCGGAGACGTAAATTAACGCGGCAACATTGCAAGGTCCCTAATTTGCACAATTTTCAATTTTCGCGAGTGATTTTGTGAGTGATTTTTTGGCACATATACGCGGGACACCTTCCTCTATTCCTCTACAAGATGCCAAGCAGGGACAATGCCTTACACCGCATAACCTCTCCCCTCCCCCCTGCACGCCATTGTCTCGGCAATTCACCTGTTACCAGTGACCTGGCCAATAAAGACATTCAAGGCCAGAGTGATTCCCCAATCGATGACAATGTGGAGGACAAAGTTTACATAACATTAGAGGAAGAAACAGTCAGAAATGATGATCAGGTAATGTGGGAAAAAAAGGTCATGAATGGTGATGAGTTATGGTGGTACCAATCTTAAGTGGTGGTTTGGGTGGGGCACGAACCTCTGTACAGTGGTGCCACGTGTTCCATACCCGCTAAGTGAATGGCTCAGATATATGTAATAGGCATCACAATAAGATAAACACATAAGAATATATTGGTAACGTGTGTATTATAATATATGAAAGAACAGTAAACCGATTATGAGTAAAATATTTATACGGCAATACAGAAACGTGGCATAATTATTTTACAGTGTTGCTTAAAAAATAAATAGTCACTTTTATTGGCTGTTACCGTATTTCTGGGGTTGGTAATAATGTCACAATTATGATTATAAGATAATATGCAGGATTATAAGCAAAAATATGACAGTTTCTTAGTAAAAAAAATATATACATTAAACCCTCATGAGCAGCAACACTCTCACACACCCAGTAAGACCTGGTTATCTGTGAGGGATAGAGGAATAGGCCTATTTGGGGACACCTCTTTAAAAAAACGCGCCAAGACTTTAACCTCCTGGGTGGTGTGGAAATAAAGTCAAATTTACAATATGTACATTATAACGTAAAAGAAAATAACCAAAATGTATCCTAAAATACCACAGACGAGAGAGAGAGAGAGGGGGGAGGGGGAAGGCAGACCAGGGGCAATGTTGAGTGCAGCTTAGTGAGAGATGAAGGAAGGAAGGGAAGGAAGGAGGGAGAGAGTGATTGAATGAAAACAAATCATGGCGCCACAACAACGAGGTCATCTGGCGCCATATGTAAAACAATAATATTTTTAAACATAATTAGCTATAATAAAAACAAAATAAATAAATGAAAGCACAAGTTTATAAGTCACTCATAAAAGAAACAAAATTCCCAAGGGTGACGCACATCTCCCTAAGGAGAGAGAGAGAGAGAGAGAGAGAGAGAGAGAGAGAGAGAGAGAAGGCAGGCAAGGGGCAATGTTGAGTGCATTGTCAAGCTGAGGGAAAGATGAAGGGAGGGAAGGAAGGAGGGAGAGAATGGTTGAATGAAAAGGCGCCGTAACACCGAGGTCATCTGGCGCCATATGTAAAACAATATAATAAAAAACGAAATAAAGAAATGAAAGCACAAGTTGATAAGACATAAAAGAAACAAAATTCCCTAGGGTGATGCACATCCCCCAAGGAGAGAGAGAGAGAGAGAGAGAGAGAGAGAGAGAGAGAGAGAGAGAGAGAGGCATCGCGAGTATGGAAAACGTGGCAACACTGTACAGTGGTTCGTGCCCCACCCAAACCGCCACTTTAGAATGGTACGACCATAGTGAGTGAAACAATGCTTATAATGCCTATATTACTGTTTGAAAACCAATATACTCTTGTTCTACATATAAATTTCGTAGCAAGTAAATAAATAAATTCTATTTATGAGTGGATAAAATATTTACCCTCCCATAGAACTCGTTTTCTTTGGTGCCAGCCTGTTAGAAAACCCAGTCAGGTAAGGAGGTACTCATACCTGGATCGAGCATTTTAAACCTTAGGTGAGCGATTTCTCTATGAATTTTCGATGTTTCTCACCAAAAGCGAATGTTTGAGCCTAAAAAAAAAAAGATCCAAAAATGTCGGGACTGGGGCGTACCACTGCCCAGAAAACGTCGAGATGGGGCGGGTTAAAGACACCAACCCGCATTCTGCAGCACAGTTGAATACGATGCACACCTTTCCGGGCTTGTTTGGGTTCAACACCAGATGGTGTGGCAAATAGCAGGTCATGTGAGGCCTTGCGTGAAGTTCATTATCGGGAACCAATTCAGCGTAACCTTCATCTAACAGCAGCTGCATCTCTTCTGCATATTGCTGGCATAAGGGCAGATCTCTGAACAGCCTCTTCTTCAGCCCCTCTAACCTCCTCAATGCCATTAGCTTGTTTTCTGGGAGCTTGGGTGGATTTCATCTGAATGGTATAGGGAGTTGGTAGTGTTGCAACACCTTCGTTGCTGTGCCTGTCCACAATTTCATCACCCTATTGACTTCAGTGGATAGGCCATCTCCCTTCTTCAGGTAACTTGCATCCAGTTCCTAAAACTGTCACACTTGCTCCTCCAATCATGTTTCCTGGGAGTTACACTCAACTACGGCCACACATCCTACCTCATCTGGTCTGTCTTCCACCTCAGCACAAGGTCGTACAGGTCCGCTGATGGTTCATCCCAGCGGTGTCCTTATTGTAAAAGGTTCTCCACTGCTCCCAGCCCTGACCTCCAAGGGTGTCAATGCTTGTGGCGCATCAAGACCAATCAGTAGTTGCACCTCACCTTCATATGTGTTCGGTGGCTCTATTCCTGCCAAATGACTCCATTGTACTGTGACCTGTACAGAGGCAACTGAATCTTTCAGCATTGCAGGGAGTCACTGAGTGACAATCACCCCAGGCAGCGATATCTTCTGGTTCAGTTTACGGGAATGACTGCTGCTGACTACTAGGTCTATCTCCTCAGTTTGCTGCACTGTCACCTGAGTTATAATGTATAGTGTTACCCATACGGTTCTCCATGGTGCCCCTAGCTTGATCGCCAAGGGGGTCATACAGAAGGTTCGATTGCTGCCAGAGTTCAAAAGTGCTCTCATCTGGACCACGGCATCCCAGCCTTCACCTGCCACCTTTACCTCAACAATGGGCAATGCCACCTTGCGAAACCGCCCATGCATCCACGTTGCCCCTGTCGTGGCGGTAAGTCATTCGTTCCATCCTTTGCCCATTTCGAGCTTGGGCCTCTTAAATGTCCCCTCCATGCCTGCCTCGTCCCATTTGTCGGCCTGTCCACAAGAAGCACTTCTCTTCTCCGGCTCTGCTCGATGTACTCCCTGCTTGCTTCCATGCACCTGTTCCCACTGAGTGTATTGGCGACAATCATCCCTCAGCCCCTTCTCATCCTCCATCTGCATTTTTGCTCCGATTCCCTTCTCGGGTTCCCCATGGTACTAGGACTCCTGCCTTTGCCCTACTGGGCCAGTCAGGTGTATCCATCGTGAATGCTTCCCAGTACAACTCTCTATGTCACACCATACTGGGGCCTGGCACTCAGCTGCCAAGTGGGTATCATTCAAGCAAACATAACAGTATTTGAGCCGTCTGACTGTGGCCCTCCTTTCTTCCACTTTCATGGGACGGAATTTCTTACATCCTGCCAATGTGTGCAGCCCCCTGCACAGCCGACACATGTCTCTCACTTGTATGTTCGTCATCACCAATGGTGGCCAATCCAATCAAACATCTGGATTCCTTTTAGCACCAACCTCAGTGGCTCTCTTAGTGGACATGCACCTTTCCTCAGTTCTCTTCCTCACACACACGCACACTCTGTCTGCCTCCTCCAGGATAAAGGTTTTCAATCATTTAATGCCAGGATAATATCCTTATCGTTTGTTGTGGGCAAAAGTTTCGTCCTCATACCACATAAGTGCCCTCTCAGGTAACCGACGTGACATTGTGTCCATCAAGCGAACGGTGTCCAACTCCTGCACTCTCCTGATGGTCTCCAGACTCAAAATACATGACCCTAACTCATCGGCGATTATTCTAAGGCCCTCATCCTCACCTTTGATCATGGGCCCTTCAAGAATTCCTTCCACAATCTCTCAGATGTACTGATGTCTGTCTTCGTATCTGTCCTCCAATATGGTCATTGCCTTCTTGTAACCCTCTCGTGGGTCCAAATAATTGCATGTTTGTAGCATGTTCCTGACAGGCCCTGCACATGCTTGCATGAGTGTCTGCAGCTTCTATTCCTCTGGGACTGCGGCCCTTCCAGTATGCTGTTTGAATGCATGGATGAACTCTCAGTACTCCCTCCAGCTATTTCCTTCTAAGGTTGGTAGTTGGGTCTGTGGCAACCTCATGGTGGCAATCAATTCCTTTAAGCTGGAGACTATCACCTCGATGCCCATAGGGATAGCGCGTGTTGGCTCTTCCGTTCCTGATCTAGTCAGTTTGGGATTTTCTGACCTCTGCCACTCTGGCTTCTGCCCCCTAACTGTTGACTCTTCTTGATGTAAAGTCGTGGGCTCTTGTGTCTGTTCTCGCTTCCTCTGCTGGGGTTCCCTAGTCTCCCACATTTGTTTGTCTCCTGTGCCATCACTATATCTTGGCCTCTTTGCTGATTCTTCGTGGACTACTACTGTCTCTGACTGTACCTGCGACCTCAAGCTCATTTCGCTCCTCCCTTCCATTCCCATCATGCTCTACACCTGTGTCAGGCGATCATGGACCACCTTGTTCTGTTCTTGTAGGGTTTCCAAAGCCGGTATGAGGACTCTCATGTATATGTTCTCATGTGCCTCAGCCTGTCTGCCTTCAATTGCTGGCCACTTCTCTAAGCATTCTTGCAGCCCAGATTCGGCCCTCTCCTCCTCCATTTGTTCCATCATCGTCACCACAGCATCAGTCTAATACTCCTCTCCCTCCATTGCATTCCTGGCTTCCTCGACTATCCTTTGGTCTGTTCCATGGGTTACGTTCTGTCCGTCATGTTCTGTCTGTTCCTTTCCCTCAGGGTTGTCCATGCCGATATGTTCTGCCTGGTATGTTCCATAGGTTAGGATCTGCCTGGTATGTTATAGGTTAGGGTCCACCTGGTATGTTCTGTAGGTAGGATCCGCCTGGTATGTTATAGGTTAGGATCCATCTGGTATGTTCTGCCTGGTATGTTCTGCCTGGTATGTTCTGTAGGTTGGGATCTGCCCTTTTTTTTTTTCCCCTGCTCTCTTGTTAAACTTAATCTCTTAGTCACACTCTCGTTCCTGCAATGTTTATCCTATCATACACCCAAACAGCCAGACATCGAGCACTCAGCTTAGCCTTTGAAGTAAAGTGGCACACCAGAACCTTCTCTACAGCACCTGACAGCCCATTATCAAACACAACTCTTAATATCCAAGTTACACTAATTAGTTTTAATTCACTACTTTATAGCATATAAACGATGTCACAGTATCAATACCGACTTCCTGAATTCTGAACTCACATTTTATGTGTCAGTTATTTAATATTGTTTCAGCAAATATCACCAATTTATTGCATAAAAACGATGTTACAGCATCAACGTCAATTTCCTGAATATTACACTCACATTTAATGTGTCACAATTATTTATCATTGTATGACACAGGCAATAAACTCCTACCCCAGTACGTAAACTAACGTTGTATTTTCATCACAATGAACCGGATGCAGAGTATCAGCTCCTGGCTTTCAGTCGCCCAAGTAAAGTTGTTTATCAACACTCACAGTCCTGCAGAGTCTACCTATTCACAACTCAAGATGTCCTAAGCGGCGGTGTCGCCTTATCGTAGGTAGGTTGCCTCTGCAGACTTTAGCACCACCCAGTGCTGTTGTCGGTTATGGTCAGGTGGGCTCAGCAACGCGGCCCGGTTCCCCCACCAGCTGACCCCGGGTATGACTGTAGCCGCCTGTACTCCTGGAGGGGGAAACGGGTAATGAAACCCGCCTTGCTGGACTCGACTATTTATTCGGTCATACCTGGAATTGCAATTTTACTCTCTCAGTATGCTATAATGACGTCACTTGTCATTGTTACAACACTTGGTCATAGAATTACAATTTACCCTCAATATGCTATGTTATACCGCAGTTTACTTCATATACATATATCACTTTAAATTCTCATCCTTATTTTCCTAC
This sequence comes from Coenobita brevimanus, assembly GCF_032717465.1. Taxonomy (NCBI): domain Eukaryota; kingdom Metazoa; phylum Arthropoda; class Malacostraca; order Decapoda; family Coenobitidae; genus Coenobita; species Coenobita brevimanus. The sequence continues at coordinate 27,564,608 of NC_136983.1, read as the reverse complement.
ATTTATAATCAGGTTATGTCGTGACATCAACCATGTGCAGATAATAAGTATTCTTAAAAGTAGGCAAGGGCAACTCATTCGTGGCGAGTCCATTTTTTGTCGTACAATATCAGTATGTGGGCAGGGGTGTGAGGTAAGTAACACAAGTCCCTCACGGGCGTAATATCCTCACAGAAATAGCACCTTCACGTGATGGTTGTGGAGTTGCACATTGAACTCCACCCTTCAGAATCTCTGTCTAATAATGCCACAGGATCACTGCCACCCCGTCTTTCACTTGTCCTGGCTACCCACACACTGACCCATACTCACCCATAACATCCACTACAAGGCGTGTTGTTCGCTCTTCAGGCTAATGGATGTTATGCTTATGCGGTCATATAAACTTAAACACCGTGTAAACATCCTTCTGCCTGCCTCTCTCTCTCTCTCTCTCTCTCTCTCTCTCTCTCTCTACCAAGTTAGATGCGGTAAGAACTGTACTTCATTATTCCCTAATTCTTGGAAGGAGGCCAATATCCATCCAATTCCAAAGAAAGGAAGTTCATCTGACCCCTCTGATTACGGACGAATTGCTATCACATCTTCTTGGTAAAGTATTAGAGATAATAATTAATAAGCACATAGGTAAATATCTTGAACACAACAACTTAATTAGTGACAGACAGCATGGTTTTTGCCATGAAAGATCCACTGTTGATATGATACATCTCCTGACTCATACCATCCATCAGTCGATTGATATACTAATTTTCCTGACTCATACCATCCATCAGTCAGCTGACCAACATGGAGAAACTCATGAAGCAGCCCTTGATATTTCTCAAGCATTTGACAGAGTTTGGTATCGTTACCCACTTTCCAAACTTCCCTGCTGTGGCCTATCATATTTTGTTCCTCTGATTTCCTCATATCTCGATGACAGAGAGATAAAAGTATTTAATGAATATTCCAATTTCCATTCCATTAATGCCAGCGTGGCACAAGGATCAGTTCTGGCTCCAACCCTATTCCAAAGTCATCCATAATCCCATCCATTCATATGCAGATGACAACATTTCACGGTTCATTCACACTTAAGCACCCACTCGCAAAGTTCAATATCTCTTACTCACAATTCAGTACAGAGTCATGTGCTGGAATATTGTTCACCCTTATGAAATGGATGTGGACAGGTTGCACTAAAACAATAAGACAAAATTCAGAACACTGCTGTTAGAATTATTAATAGCCCTACTATTACAAACGAACTATCTCCCCTACCAATAAGATGGAATGTTGCCTCCCTTGCATTATTTTACAGATACTTTCATGCCAAATGCTCAGACGAAGTTGCATCCATTTTGCCACCTCTCCATGCCTTCCCCCGTGCTACACAGGCATCTGGTACCGCAGCGCTCATGACAAGACTGTTACACTGCCATATTGAAGAAATCCTGCCTATCAAAATTTTTTTATTCCCCACACTGCATCCCTTTGGTACTAGCTTCTGCAGAGTGGATTTCCTCCAAAATTCAATTTACGGCTCTTCAAATTCAACTGTTAAAATTTTTTTATGAATGGAAGGCACCTGTAATGTATTGTATGGATTATCTTTTATATGTTTTTTCGATCATCTGTTCTATTATAAAAAAAAAAAATCTGACAGCAGCCGGTGAGGGTAGGGTGTTTGCCGCAGGTGTATTTCACCCCATGGTAGTTGTCATAATGCTGGATGGTGATGCTGGTGGGACATTCAGCATCAACACACAAGTCTAGGTCCTTCCTGCCCACCTCTCAAAGGATTCCTCAGACAGTCAATACAGACACACGGAGGAGAATGGCAGGGAGGGGGAAGTTGCATGCTGCTCGGGCCAGCTGATATACCTGGTCGTGTCAGGTGTGACTAACATGGGCTAGGATCCAGATAAAAGTGCCTGATATGGAGTGTGTGAACCTGATGAAGATGGTAGTACAGTTAGCAGGGACGGGGAGAGTGGAGGCAAGGAGTATTGCAAGAAGGGTGAGGGCTGCTTGGGATTCGCTCATAATTAGTCCTGAGTGTCTTTGGGAGAGACAGAAGTCAATGGCAGAAATCAAAGCTGACAGTTTTCACAGGTACACTGCAGGTCCACTTGGGGTGACAGTTGGAGGTGGAGAATTTGGGAGGTGTATTTAATAAAAGCAAGACAGGTTACCTTCCCCTGGCCATTTGCAAGGACAGAACAGTCAGTATAAAAGTGAACAGGTTGGTTTGGGTAGGTACGGGCCAATGAGCTGAGGGTTTTAGCAGCTGAGAACCGAGGAAGGATATGTGTATGATCCATAGAACTGGTGGAAAGTGTGTAATGAATAGCAGGAGTTGTACGTGTCCAGACAGGGTGCAGAGTGTCAGCTGGGATGGATGTGCCAAGGTCAGCACAGATACTGATGGGATCTCTGCCAGAGAGATTAGTTCTTTGGAGCCATAAAGCCACGTCAGAGACATGAGTGTGCCGGACCCGGTCGAGGTGGGTGACATCTGAGAGATCATCAACCAGTCGTGAGGAAAAGGAAGGGGCAGGGGTGTGAAATGTGGTCAGACACTGTGTGGCGAAGTAGAATCAGCAAGATTTTTTTTTTCTTTTAGGTTCTATATTTATTACTCAGTACAAGCCCCAACACTCTGGGGAACATTGGTACTAAAGACCAAGCAGGGAAGAGTGCATGAGAGCATAGGGTTACACAGATACCTTTGGGTATAAAAAGTATAGAAGTAATTATCATTACAAGCACAATAATGGACAAAGACGTACAATGACTCATACATGGTAGCCTACAAAGCTGTTGCAGTAATTATCATTACAAGTTTAGGAATAAGCAGTGGGCAGGGCCGAATTAAGCTTGATAGGGACCTGAGGCACAGATCGGCTTGGGGGCTCCCACCCCGAAATGTATATGTACAATAAGCAACAAGAACAAAAAATAAATAAATTGCTTGTTACTATTGTTTATTCAAAAATCAAAGTCCACAAATTTGGTAACTTAAACACTTTTCTTTCTTTCTAGAAAATTCTTCAATGATATCATCAAAATTCAGCCAACCCTAAATGTATATGTAAATAACTAAGAACAAAAAATATATAAATTGCTTGATACTATTGTTTATTAAAAAATCAATGTCCATAACTATTGGTAACTTAAACACTTTTCTAGCTTTCTTTCTAGAAAATTCTTCAATGATCTCATCAAAATTTGACGGCATATATAGCTAACTATTTTTATCCTTTGAATCTAGGGGACCCTCAGAGTGTGGGTGCCTGAGGCCAGTGCCTCAAGTGCCTCATGGTTAATCCAGCCCTGGCAGTGGGATACACTGATACACACATATGGACATACGTACTGCATGCAGAGAGAGACACATGTGCACACATGCTGTACATATACATACATATCTATTACGTACTGTATACTGTATATATATTCACGCACATGTAGCCATAGACATACTGTATGTACAGGATAGGGATGCATGCATAAAAATATGGATATGTGTACAGACGTGCATACATATACGTACATCCACACAAATATGATATATTCATACATACATATGCAGGGAGACATACATAAATTTACACTCTAAACACATATACATAGTAACACACACACAGGTAGATAGAAACAATATGCATTATAAAATTACCTCGATTCGTAGTCCCTGCACAAGGACAATAGCCTACATGCACATGCACCTGATATGTACGTGTGTGGACACACACACACACACACACACACACACACACACACACAGATTCGGCTGTAAATACTTTAGATTCCTCTGGTATTTTCCGAATATCAACAGCGCTCTTAGAAAACTGTATTTTTAAGGGTAACTTTGTCAAATGGGCCAGGCAATTTGTTATAAAGAAGTGTATTTTGACAATGGTGTCAAATAACGGTTACACGGCCAGAGGCGCTGCTAGGATTTTTTTTGTTTTTTTTTCAGTTGGGTGGTAAAGTGGTGGCCAAACCCACTTATGTGGTGGCCCAAGAAGGATTCTTCACGGGTTGAATATGTTCCTCCGGAAATTTCCAGTGGCCACTGGAGTTGCCAGCATAATCGTACGGCCAGGCATTTAATGAGGGAGGGGGGGAATTGGCAGGACTTTGAAAATGTCCGAAGTTGCCTTGATCATATAATTACCACTAAATATGAGTGGTACACAAGTTTATGAGTGCATCATTATATGGAAATATTTGTTATAATTTATATGTTTAAAATCTCATGTTCATGTTTGTATTCAAATAAATCAGCGGATAATCGATGTGAATCAGAACAAACAGAATATATCAAATCAGTTCACCCTTACACATTAGAAAGAAAACTTTCTTACTAATGTGAGGATTATAAAATCTTTAATCAGAGTTCACTTTAAAAGCATCAGAACACCATCAGATGGATCTACCCAGAAAATGAAGCTTTTACCCTAGAAAAAATTTTCCAAGACCTTCGAGGGGCTACCGGCCATCCAGACCCCCTACCTCATAAACCCATGGTGGCCAGGTATAATTCAGGGGTTTGGGAGGGCCACCCTGGTCACCTCTCTATCTATGCCACTGAAGCCAACATGCCCCACACACTCAAATAACATTCGCAGACGTATTTACAACCAATTTCTTGTCACAACTTCCATTTGCTTTTGTAGTAGGGCCTATCGTGTTATTACATTAACCTAGGAAAGACCACTAACCACTCTCTGGTTGGTTGATGGCCGTGTACTCAGAGGTGTAACCAAGGAAACTCATTCCTACTTCTATATATTTTAGTCTTTTCTTTCCAGACATTTCTAAACATTTCACTCTTTCCTTTCCAGAGTTTTCTACATATTGTGATTTTTCCTTTCCTGACATTTCTAAATATATATGTCGCTCCTAATCAACTTAAAAAAAAAAAAGGTAGGTTTCGAGATAGTGTACCTCTCCAACCCTCCACGAAATTTGGCTAAAATTGGATAAAATATCATCGGTCTCAAGACAGGACTAATCTCCCGGTTTCCGTGAGAATAGTTGCAGCCGTGCCAAACAGAATATTATTCTTCCACTTTATCCAAATCTGGTGGAAGGGTCTACGGACCCCACATGACAAGAGTCTCTGTATACCAGGATAATTGGTGAAACGCCCAGGCCACAGGTTAAGGCCAAATGTGATCATGCATTGTAAAGTTGATCTTTAAGATACCGATCTGAAACAGAGTACAGTTCGTGGTGGGCTATCCCTGAACACTTCCATGTTTTTTTTTTTTTTTTTTAAAGGAATAAAAACTATTTATTGTCTCCTTGCCAGAACTACTGTCTTGGCTGACTTGGGGATAGTTCTGGACCCTTGAGAATTGTTCCAGCCGTGCCAAAAAGAATACTTTTACTCAAATTTCAATCAAATATCGTGGATTGGTTGATGGACACCTTGTGACTAAAGTTTCGTGATTCATGGAAAATAGGCCAAACTCCAGGTTACAAGGTAAGGGCAGGGGTAATCATGCAGTGTGATGATGGTCTGTAAGGTATTGATTTGAAATGCGGTCAACTTCGTGATGGGCAACTCCTCACAAACACAACTAATTCTAGATAAAACTTTAAAAAAAAAATTTTCTCATGCCAGGAAGTATTCTTACACCTGCTGTGAGAATAGTTCCTGTCCTGCGAGAATTGCTCCAGCTGTGTAAAAATTGATACTTTTTAATTTTAAACAAAACTGATGGCTGATGTGTGCACATTAGGTCAAACATACAGGTTACAGGTTGAAATCAAATTTGAATAAAGGTTGTCACTTATATATTTACATTATTGGCTTAAAAAAAAAAAAAAGAAATGTTTCCACATAGGGTACCTCACAACACCTCCACTAAATATACTAGATTATGTCAAATGAATCCATGTGTCGTAACAAAATCTATGGTAGTAAACTGAACCATGGTATATTTGGTGATGGGCTGCCCCTCAACGCTTGCACTAATTCTGGTTAAAACTTATTAAAATCTGTTCATTTTTACATGGCTGGAACAATTTTCATAGTTGCCGTGAGAATAGTTCCGGCAGTGCCAAAATGAATACTCTTTCTCCGATTTCAGTCTAATTTTTGGGGTGAACTGGGGGGCCCCTTCTGACAAAAGTCTCATGATTTGAGCACACTACGTCAAATGTACAGGCTAAGGGGTAAAATAAATTTTGAAATTAAGCTTTGATTTTAATGCCTAAAATATTATTTTGAAATAGGGTAGGGTTCGACATAGGGTACCTCTCAGAACCTCCACGAAATATGAATAAAATCTGATGAAAATTCGTTGATATCTCAAGGCTGGGATTAATTTCACGGCTGCTCTTACAGTAGTTCAGGTTTTGCAAATGGAACGTTTTACTTCTAATTTTAACCCGCCTCGTCCCAACCACTTTTTCACCAATGGTACCCCCCAATCCCGACCATTTTTGGACCCAAATTTTTTTTGCTAAAACTTTCGCTTTTGGTTAAAAACAATGGCCAATCATGAAGAAAGTGTTCACCGGGGTCCATAAGTTGCCTAAACAGGTATACCTTCGTCACACCTGGTACCGTGTTCTCTGTAGGTAGTCTGAGGCTCTCACGTTTTCTATGGTATTATAAGTCTGGGAAACCAATGAAAGTAAGTAGATATGTATTTATTACAAACATAAAAACATGTGATACAAGAATAAATTGGATTTTAAACAAAAATAGAGGTGAAATAAGCATTGTACCATCGGGCGAACCGAGCGAAATTGGCCAAACTGTTCACGATGAATCGCTAACATTGCTGAATCATGATACATATTTTTTCTACTTACATAATACATCTCCAATAACATTATACCATTTTACATTTTACTGAACTGTTTTTACGTATTCACAGGCCTTTCGATAACATTTAGCGTAATGTTAGCGCTTATTTACGTAGTGAGTGAACTCGCTGTGACTGTTGTTTCAACTCGTATTGTGATTTTTCAACTTACATAATACTTTCCTAATAACATTATACACTTTTCCAGTTTAGAGAACTGTTTTGAGATAGTTTCAGGCCTTACGTAAATATTTAGCATAATAATAGCACATAATAACACAGAGGGTGAAGTCGCTATGAGTATTATTTCAACTTACAACCTATTTTTGTACTTATATAATACTTCTCCACTAACATTACACGTTTCCACTTGATATAATTGCTATCACATAATAGAAGACCTTACTATTCTACTGAGCATCATATTATCGCATATTTACACAGTGAGTGTTATCGCGATATCATTTGTTTCATCTTACACTAGTATTCAACTTATAAATTACTTTCCTACTAACATTACACCCTTTTCCACTTTATATCATTCCTATCACATACTTACAGACCAGAATGTTCTACTGAGCGTAATATTTTCGCAGATTTACACAGTGGGTGTACTCGTGACATCATTTGTTACAACTTACACTATTTTTCAACTTATACGTTACTTTCCTGCTAACATTACACCCGTTTCCACTTTATATTCTTGCTCTCACATATTTACTGACCAGAGTGTTATACTGAGCATCATATTTTCGCAGATTTACACAGTGGGTGTAGTTTTGATATCACTTCTTTCAACTTGCACTATTTCTCAACTTATACATTACTTTCCTGCAAACATTACACCCGTTTCAACTTGATATAAGACTTAGAAAATAATGACTGGCCTTACCATTTTACTGAGCGTCATATCGCCATCCCACACAGTTTCAGTAGTGTAGCAAGTTATGGTGCTCTCTGAAACATGGCTGAAGGCACAACGCAACATTGATGGTGGTGGGGGAGGTTGGGGAGGTGGAGAGCAGCGCCTTTCATCACTCGCACTTCTCTTCCCTCTCCCATTTCCTTTACCCTTTCCCTTCCCTTTCCTTCCTTTCCCCACATCCTGGGGCTGTGGGGAGGAAGTTTGGGAATATTGTTTGGCGAAAGACGTGCTGGGGAGTGGCTCCACCTCCTCTTCCCTAGGCCTACGTGCACCACGTGCTCATGCTGCCTCCCTCACACCACTTTCCCTTTCACCCCGCACTCCCGCCACACCACTTTCCCTTTCACCCCACACTCCCACCACACCACTTTCGCCTTCCCCAGACAAAACACTAGGACCATACCTTATTTGCCTTCTCGCCCCACCTTCTGATCCTCGGGGTGAGATTTTTTCCTTCCCCAACCACGAGGCAACATCATGTCCTAAGCCGCCGTCCTCGTCCTCATCCTCGTCCTCATCAGAATCTCTCTCTAGGGGATGGAGAGAGGTCTGTGCAGGTGGTTTGGGTGCAGGCTGGCCTTCCCTTGCCTTACGATATGTCACATACCGCTTTTTCCAGGGCGAAGGGACTTCCTCATCACTGCTTGTTATTTCTTCCTCTGGCTGGACGTAATCTCGATCCACCACATCATCATCAAGTGGAGAATCACTATCTCCAGTGATGGCCTCCAGGGCGGATGCTATTTCGTCGTCTGAGAGACCTTGCCACGCCATGTCTGACCTGGGTCACTGCTAACAGGTGAGTGACCGAGACAAGGGCGAGCGCAGGTCACGCGGGGTCTGGGACGCTGCCCGCCTGGCAGCAGGTAGGGGAGGCTTGGGTAGGTGGGCGAATCGAAAATATCGCGCGAATTTTGAAAATTGTGGAAATTATGAACCTTGCAATTGCAGGACGTTGAAGTACGTCAACGGGATTGGCAGTGACAAAACGTGAGGACGTGGAAGTACGTCGACGGGACGCCGTGGGTTAACCAAATTTGGTGGAAAGATTGATGGACTGCTCATGACAAGTCCCTGTATTTGAGGAAAATTGGTGAAATGTCCAGGTTACAGGGTAAAGTTAAGTGTAAGCATTCATCTTGATGTTGATTTTTAACCCATTTGCTCCCAGTGTCCTCAGTATAGGACGGAGTTGGACATTTTCAAAATTTAATGAAGGAGGGAACCCCAGGGTAGGGACCTATGAGCTTCGTGACTATGGGCCAATAGGCTTAGGGTGGTATGCTTAGTGCCTTTCCAGCAAAATCCGTCACACAGGAACTCTGGGAGCTAACAGGTTAAGGTACTGATCTGAAACATTGTACATTCCTTGCTGGGCTACCCCTCAACATTTCCAAAAATTTCTTTGGAAGTGGATAAAGACTGTTTTCTCCTCACCGAAACTATTATCACGGCTGTCGCGAGAATTCTGGACCCACAAGAATAATTCTGGCCCTGCTAAACGGAACACTTTAACTTCAGTTTTAATCAAATTATGTGGAAGGGTTGATGGACATCTCGTGAGTAACGTTTCGTGATCTGAGGAAAATAGGTAAAGTGAGCTGTTCTCCTATTGTCAGTCTTTCAGGGTGGATCAACGAGATCAGCTGAGTCTTACAGAATAAACACTTGCTTCTTATCTTCACTATCATTATTTTCCAAATAATTACACTTAACCCATCCCACCCAGGTGAGATGTTTACACGTCCTCCCGGGGCTGTTTGGGGTGCACGTATACATGATTTAGCATTTCGCAACATTGTTTGAATATTCTGTGGGTTATTTCCATAACAAGCAGCCACTGGCAACCCTCCTGCACGCATCTGAGTCAAGTTCCGTCACCTGCATACCTCTGAAAAGGATAGATCCATGCAAAAAGTTTTCCCTGTGTCTGGATCCTTGGCTGAGTGCCAGCAGCTGCTGACAATAACACTAATGAAGGCCAAAGGCCAGAAAAGAAAAGGCCTTAGTGATACTGCAATAGGGAGAGAACTCGAGGCAATATTATCGCCAATTGTGAGAAGAGAAAACGACTTCCTCTCAGGAAAGCAACCGCCATAATGCGTGCCGATATTAACCCGCCCCATCCCGACGTTTTCTGGGCAGTGGTACGCCCCAGTCCCGACATTTTTGGACCTTTTTTTTTTGGCTCAAACATCCGCTTTTGGTGAGAAACATCAAAAATTCATAGAGAAATCGCTCACCTGAGGTTTAAAATACTCGATCCAGGTAGGAGTACCTCCTTACCTTACAGGGTTTTCTATCAGGCTGGCTGCAAAGAAAACGAGTTCTATGGGAGGATAACTATTCTACACCACTCATAAACGGTATTTATTTATTTATTTGGTACGAATTTTTATGTAGTACGAGAGTATATTGGTTTTCAAACAGTAATATAGGCATTGTAAGCATTGTTTCACTCACTAACTCATCACCATTCCTGACCTTTTTTTGCCACATTACCTGATCATCATTTCTGACTGTTTCTTCCTCTAATGTTTGTCCTCCACATTGTCATCGATTGGGGAATCACTCTGGCCCTGATTTTCGTACCGTGGCATGACATGGCTTTACTGGCCAGGTCACTGATAACAGGTGAATTGCTGAGAAAAGGTCATGCAGGGAGGGGGAGGAGGTCATGCTGGGTAAAGCATTGTCCCTGCCTGGCATCTTGTAGAGGAAGGTGTTTCGTGTATACGTGCCAAAAATCACTCGCAAAAATTGAAAATTGTGCAAATTAGGGACTTTGCAATGTCCTTGCAATGTTGCCGCGTTAATTTACGTCTCCAGGATATGAGTGCACATCATGTGAGGACGTGAATTCACGTCTCCGGGATGGGGTGGGTTAATGCGTCATGTGGGGAGGGTGGATTACGTGAGTCCTCCACGTGTGCCCATCATTTCCCCCTGTACGTTCATCTGCTATTTCCGATGATGGGAATGGTTCAGAGGGTATTGACGATCCTGGAGAGGGAGATATTGGCAAGGATAAGGAGATGGAAGAGGAGGTAGGGAGTGGAGAAAAGGGAGGAGGTGGAGGAGGAAATGAGTTGTGTCTATCTTCGCACCACCCCTGTCTATTTACGGGATTAGTGGAAGCAGAAAGTATATCATGATGAAATCAGTGCCTTATTCTTTATTGAAAACTTTTGCCTGTGTATTTTTAAAAGGAAAAAAAATTGTTATAGTGGAACATACAGTATTTTCGATTATGGACTATGCGTATAACTATTATGTTCACAATACCTTTTTTTTGGTTTTATGTAGTAGTAGTAGTAGTTGTTGTTGTTGTAGTAGTAATGGTATTATTTGTAGTTGTAGTGGTAGTAGTAGTAGCAGGGTCATTTCAAATCAAATCACCCAGAGGGTCCCAAGTCACCTTCTCAGATTCTCCTGAAAAAATTCGCAGGTGCTCTTATAGCAAACTTATGGTGAAATCCAAATATTAGGTCTGTATCTCTATTAGTTTTTAAACTACAGCCCTTTGAAGTTTTATTTAATTTTATTCATTTCGCCACATGAACCATTTGGTCCAACTCCCGACATTCATAGCTCCTTTAATATGGCATGAACAGCATTGAAACTTTGTAGCTAGGGCTAACTTTTTCAGTAGAATTTAAAAATGTAACCAGATCAGGTGTATCTTCTGTGCTTTTCCTCCTGCAAGGCTCTAAAAATGGCCAAAAATTCATAATGACATCCCTTTTGAGAGCTTCTCACTCAAACAGTATGTTTGATAATGCACTCAGAGCTTTTTTCCTGTCAGTTATGGCATATTAGGTTGTGTGTATAGAGTAACCATATTCATTACTGTTATAGGAGTGTCAGAATAATGTTTTGAAATATGCTCAATTTTTATATTTCCTCAAAAATGCCCATTTTCATATCCTCATATGACCATGTGGGTAGTTAAATATCATTTTCATATTTTTACCTTGTATTCTTATACATCTGAAGATGATCTGACAAGAATTTTGGTGTTGTTGCTGAGCTTCCTTCTGGAGTTACGATTCTTTTAAAGAATGAGGTGTGATGCTCTTGTCGCACAAATTCAACCAAAACTAATATTACATAGTTCACCGTTTCAGAATTGCCACATAGTCTTATTTCAGTAAGAGGAACATCCTACCCCTTCATAAATTAATTCAAAATAATGAAAATAAACATTTTTTTTTTTCAAGTTAGGTAATTTTATGAATTCCCCGTGTGGACGGGTGGACACAATCTGGCTGCACTATGGAGTGGTACTACTACGCGGCCAGGTTGTGTTAGGAAGAATACTGCCACCGTATTCCCTGCGTGTTGTAAAAGGCGACTAAAAGGGGCGGAGTGAGGGGACTAGGGACCCCCTCCTCCGTTTTTTAGTTCCTAAGAAAGAGACAGGCCAGAGAAAGGGATGGGGGATTGAGTTATCCCCGTACCCTGAAGATTGGGTCTATGAATGTGCGTGGACGAGGTACGATTGAGGCTAAAAGGGAGGAGATTGGGAGAATGTTTGTGAGAAGAAAGTTGGATGTGTTAGCTCTGAATGAAACGAAGATGAAAGGGAAGGGTGAGTCTATGTTTGGAAGTGTGAATGGAAAATTGTCAGGTGCCGACAGGGGAAGGGCAAGAGAAGGTGTGGCCTTGTTAGTGAGTCCGGAAGTACAGCAGTGTGTGATTGAATGGAAGGTGCCATCGAGACTGATGTGGGTGAAAGAGAAATTTGAACGTGAGTTGTGGGTGTTTGTGAGTGCATATGGGCCTGGTGGTGAAAGGGATGAGGAAGAGAGGGAGTCTTTTTGGAATGATGCTGATGAGTGTCTGCAGAGTTTTGGAGTGAATGTGAGTGGGAAATGTAGCATTTGAAGGTGTAGTTGGTATGCATGGTGTGCCTGGATGAAATGAAAATGGGGAACGAATGATAGGGATTTTGTGCTGAGCGAGAGATGGTGATTAGAAATACACTGTTTGAGAAGAAAGATATTTATAAGTATACATGGGTGAGACAGGAGGGAGGAAGGGTTGTTGATAGAGCTTTGATGGACTCTGTGGTTGTGTCCAGGAATGTAATAGGAAGATTGTTGGATGTGAGAGTTCTGAGAGGGGAGGTTGGAGGTATGTCTAACCACTACCTGGTGGAGGGAAAGTTAAGAGTGGGTAAGAGATGGGTGGGAGCTAGGAGGGTTAGGTGTGGCAGGGAGGTTTTGAAAGTGAGTGAGTTGGATAAAAGAGAGAAAATGATAGAGTATCAAAAGAAATTGAAAGATGAGTGGAACGCAGTGAAAGATCAGGAAAATGGCAGTGTGAAGGAGGAATGACAGTTGTTTAAGAGTGCTGTGGTGGGGCATGCAGAAGAGGTGTGTGATGCGAGACGTGTGGGTGGTGGTATAAGAAAAGGAAATGAATGGTGGTGCGAGGAAGTAAGTATGGCTGTGGCTGAGAAGAGACGTGCATATGAAGTGTGGCTGCAGAGGAATGATGAGGTGTCATATAAGAGGTATAAGGAAAAGAGGAACAGGGCGAGAATGGGCTGTGCTTGATGCTAAAGTGGCAGCAGATGAGAGGTGGGGTAGGCGGCTGACTGAGAATTTTCAACAGAATAAGAGAATGTTCTGGAAGGACGTGAAAAGGGTGCGAAAGGGAGAGTCTGGGAATGAAGAGCGAATAAAAGCACAGGATGAAAGGATGTTAATTGAGATGGATGTAGTAAGGAAGAGATGGGCAGAGTATTTTGAAAGATTGTTAAATGTAGAGGAGGAAAGGGTGGCTGTGATTGTGGCAGATGGAAGGGTGCAAGGAATAAATGTGTTGGGAGAGTTGAATGACTCTTTGATCACGAAGGAGGAAGTGCAGAAGGCAGTAAAGGAGATGAAAACAGGGAAAGCTGCAGGTATGGATGGGTGTGCTGTGGAATGCCTGAAGAGTGGTTGAGTGACTATTGTTGACTGGTTAGTAAGATTGTTGAATGTGTGCTTTGTGAAAGGTATGGTGCCAATTAACTGTGCAAGTGCTTGTGTGGTCCCATTGTATAAAGGCAAGGGTGATAAATATGAATGTATTAGCATTAGGGGTATAAATCTCTTTAGTGTTGTATGTTAGGTGTATGGTAGAGTGTTAATTATGAGAGTTAGAGAGGGTACAGAGGGAGTGATTGGCGATGAGCAGTGTGGCTTTAGGAGTGGGAGAGGATGCGTGGATCAGGTGTTTGCTGTGAGACAAGAGTGTGAAAAGTATATAGCGAAAGGCAAGGATGTGTTTTGGGCATTCATGGAGTTAGAGAAAGTGTATGATAGAATTGATAGGGAGGCTTTGTGGACTGTTTTAAGATTGTATGGACTTGATGGTAGGTTACTAAAAAGGGTGAAGAGTTTTTATGTAAATAGTAGAGCGTGTGTAAGAGTGGAAAATGCTGTGAGTGATTGGTTTCCTGTGAGAGTGGGGCTGTGACAGGGATGTGTGATGTCGCCTTGGTTGTTTAATATTTATATGGATGTTGTAAGAGAGGTAAATCCAAGAGTGTTAGGTGGAGGTCTGAGTCTGGTGAATGTTGATGGTAGAGAGTGGAATCTGAAGCAGCTGCTGAGTGCAGATGATACTGCACTGGTGGCTGATTCAGAGGAGAGATTGAGACAGTTGGTAGAGGAGTTTGGAAGGGTGTGTGAAAGGAGGAAATTGAAAGTAAATGAGAATAAGAGTAAAGTGATGAAGTGTACGAGGTTGGTAGATGGTAAGGGGATGAATATAGTTTTGAATGTGTGAGTTGCTTGAGGAGGTAGAGTGTTTTAACCCGTCCCGTCCCGTCGACATATGGGTACGTTGCAACATTTTGCATTAGCCAGTCCCGGCGATGTACCGGTAAGTCGTGCAATTGCAAGGTTCCTAATTTGCACAATTTTCAATTTTCGCGCAATTTTTCGTATGTATACACGGGACACCTTCCTCTATTCCTCTACAAGATGCCAAGCAGGGACAATGCCTTACACCACATAACCTCCCCCCTCCCCCCCTCACGCCATTGTCTCGGCAATTCACCTGTTATCAGTGACCTGGCCAGTAAAGATATTCAGGGCCAGAGTGATTCCCCAATCGATGACAACGTGAAGGACAAAGTTTACATAGCATTAGAAGAAGAAACAGTCAGAAATAATGATCAGGTAATGTGGCAAAAGAAGGTCAGGTATGGTGATGAGTTAGTGAGTGAAACAATACTTATAATGCCTATATTACTGTTTGAAAACCAATATACTCTCGCACTACATATTAATTCGTACGAAGTAAATAAATAAATACCGTTTATGAGTTGTGTGATATAGTTACCCTCCCATAGAACTCTTTTTCTTTGGTGCCAGCCTGTTAGAAAACCCAGTCAGGTAAGGAGGTACTCCCACCTGGATCGAGTATTTTAAACCTCAGGTGAGCGATTTCTCTATGAATTTTCGATGTTTCTCACCAAAAGTGGAGGTTTTAGCCAAAAAAAAAAAAATTCGAAAATACCTCGGGATTGGGGGGTGTCAGAGGTGCGAAATAGCTCGGGACGTGATGGGTTAAATACTTAGGGTCACATGTTGCTGTGGATGGAAGAATAGATGCAGAAGTGAAGTTTAGAATGAATGAAGTCGGAAAGGTGCTGGGAGGAATGAAAAAGGTGTTTAGATGTCGTTCGCTTAGAATGGATGTAAGGAGAAGGCTGTATGAGAGTGCTGTGGTACCGACTGCGTTATATGGGGCTGAAACATGGAATATGGGTGTAGCAGAGAGGAAAAGTTTGAATGTAATGGAGATGAGGTGTCTGAGGAGTATGTGTGGAGTGACGCGTATGGATTGAGTGCAAAATGATGAAGTGCGAAGGAGAACTGGAGTTATTTGGGAGATGGCTGATAAGAGTTGAGCAGAGGGTGTTGCAATGGCTTGGGCATATGGAGAGAATGGATAATGAGCGATTGGTTAAAAAGATAACTAGATCTGATGTGAGAGGTGTAAGGCTGAGAGGGAGACCATGAATAGGATGGATGGACAGTGTGAAGAGAGCGCAGGATGTGAGAGGGATGTCTGTTGAGCAAGGAATAGTGGCTGTGCATGACAGAAGTAAATGGAGAGAAACTGTGAATGAATAAATGATGACACAGCCCTGAGGGGATATTCTCCCGCATTTGGTCTGATCAGCTAGTCAGGTCAGGTGCAGGTAAGGAAATGGGTCTATTATGATGTGGCAGGGGTAAACCAACGCTGCTGTCGGGCCCTGCTGTGGATGTCACTGATTGCACTGCACAGTTGACCCTTGTGCGGTGTGATGCGATGAGGATCTGTCTCTTCTCCCCTTTGGGGCTAAGATGCGAATGAATGTGTTTGAATGGATGAGTAAATGGGGAGTGTGTCGTCCTGTCTCGGCTACCTCCCTTTCCGTGGGGGAAGCCGCCTAGGTATATAGATGAATAGAAAGAATTTTATTGATTGTCAAAAAACATGTAAAAGCATTATTATGAGTGATGAAGAAATTTTCACAACAAGAACGTTTTCTTTTCAGTACATAAACAATCACTGTAAACCGTACTCAGATTCAGAGTGACAGTAGTCAGTACTTTCACAGTGACAGGTCAGCATTTCACCAAATAGGTTTTAATTTTACAATGTTACAAATTTTTTGGCAATACCTTAATTCTACAGTTATCATTTTGAAGAACATCGTGACATTAGTATCACAAATAACACAATGACTTGCATGAAATATATTGCAAAAATACACTTAACTGGACATGGAAATACTTAAGAGTTATTGATTATGTACAGGTTCTGGGAATAGAGTGTGAATTTTGTTCAGGTAAATGGAAACTAACTGTGTAGTTGCAAGCTGTACTATCATGACAACTAGGTGCACTGATGTCACACATAATATATTATGATGGTACCCACCATTCGTCTTTTCGAGACTTTGCAGGCCATGAGAGTACATTGTTTTTAGATCGTTTCATGAAGGAAACAAGAATATCAAAATGCTCATCCAAGCGGTCTTTGATATTTCCCAGATACCAGTTGGCATCATAAATGCATACTACATATCTGCCTGGTTGATAGTCTTCTCAGTTTACAGTGATCTGGTCTTCATTCTCACAGCCTAAAATTATAATAGTGTAGACCTCATCAAAGGAAACTCTCCTCATTTCAGTCTTATTTCCCAAACAGGGAATGAAACTGTGGTGTGACCTTACACCAGCTATTGTTTTATAGATGTCAAACCGTTCAGCCAATTAGAATTTGATAGAATTTTCTTGCACTTGATCTTACGTACCATTACAACATATCATGTGTGACATCAGTGCACCTAGTGCTCAAGATAGTAAGGCACACAACTACACAGTTAGTTTCCATTGACCTGAACAAAATTCACACTCTCATCCCAAAATCTGTGCAAAATCAGTAACTCTTGAGTATTCCCATGTCCAGTTAAGTGTGTTTTTGCAATATATGCCATGTAAGTCATTGTGTTATTTGTGATAATGATTTCATTATGTTCTTCAAAATGATAAACTATAGAATTAAGGTATTACCAAAAAAAAAAAAAAGAAGAAAAAAAAATTGCAACATAGTAATATTAAAACTTATTTGGTGAAATGTTGACATGTCACTATGAAAATATTGACTACTGTCACTCTGAATCTGAATACTATTTACAATGTTTATGTCCTGAAAAGAAAACGTTCTTGCTGTGATAAATTCTCCATTACTGGTGATAATGCTTTGACATGGTGATAATGCTTTGACGTTTTTTTTTTTGGGGGGAGGCGTGGCTGAATCGGTAAAGAGGCGGCCTGCAGTCCTGATGGACCCAGGTTCGAATCCCGGCTGGGGCAGGGAACAGTTTAATGATTTGAATTTCACAAAAAGCAGACTTTCCTGATCTACCAGATGACCCGCCGACATGTCATAAAAGTACCCCCGCTAATACCAATACACCAGTCCAGTATGAGACAGCCCTAGAATGTATTCAATATGGACGGTGGATGTTAGCGCCGAAGTGGTGACATGTGGAGGTGTAGGAGGACTACTGGGCCTTGGGATAGGCTACTACCCCCGAGATATAGGCCCTGAAGCCTTTGCCCGGAGTCGGACACATAAAAAAAAAAATAATAATAAAATAAAACAAAATTGCCTAACTTAAAAAAAGAAGAAGTTTATTTTCACTATTTTGAATTATTTTATGAAGGGGTAATACGGTCCTCTTACTGAAATAAGACTATGTGGAAATTCTGAAACTGCGAACTATGTAGTATTTGATTTGGTTGAATTTGTGCGACAAGAGCATGACACCTCATTCTTTAAAAAAATCATAACTCCAGAAGGAAGCTCAGCAACAACACCAAAATTTTGTCACATCATCTTCAGATGTACTAGAACACAAGGTAAAGATATGAAAATGATAGTTAACTGCCCACATGGTCAAATGAGGATATGAAAATGAGCATGTTTGAGGAAATATGAAAATAAAGCAGATTTCAAAACATTATTCTGACACTCCCATAACAGTAATGAATATGGTTACTCTATACACACAGCCTAATATGTCATAACTGACATGAAAAAAGCTCTGAGTGCTTAGTCTAGCATACTGTATTTTTTTTTTTTTTTTATAAATAACAGAACAAAGGAAGGAAAAACAAATGGGTAAAAAAAAAAATAATCCATACACCAGATTACTGGTGTCCTCTGTTCATAAAATATCTGTAACAATTAGACTTGAACAGTTGTGGGTTGAAATTTGGAGGAAAACAACTCTGGGGAAGCGAGTTCCAGAGAGATACAGTTCGGGGAATGAAAGAATTCTGATAGGCAGAAGTTCTGCAATATGGTTGAGTGACATTCCAGTCATGAGCGCTACCAGATGCCCGTGTAGCACGAGGGAAGGCATAGAGAGGTGGCACCATGGACGCAACTTCGTCTGAGCATTTGCCAAAAAAATATCAGTAAAATAATGCAAGGGAGGCAACATTCCTTCTTACTTGCAGGGGAGGTAGTTTATATGTAATGGCAGGGTTGTTAATGATTCTAACAGCTTTATTCTGAATTTTGTCTAGTTGTCTTAATGCAACCTCTCCACAACCATTCCACAAGGGTGAGCAATATTCAAGCTGAGAGCGCACATGACTCTTATAAATTATAGCTAACTGCTCATTGGCGAAGAAGTTACGGACTCTGTACAATAATCCAAGTTTCTTTGAGGCGGTTTTAGCAAGTGATCTGACATGAGAGGTCCAGCTCAAGGCACTGTTAAGTGAGACACCAAGAATTTCAATACTTTTGGAGATGGGAATATTAGTAGCACTGAAGGTAATGTACGAATCTGGTAATATCTGTCTATTAGTAAACTGTATATATTTAGTTTTACTAGCATTAAAAGAGACAAGGTTGTTTTGTCCCCATTCACTGATTGTTGATAGATCTTGATTTATGGAGATGGCTGTACTGAATTGAGAGGTAGAAACATTAAACTTTGTAAATGGATGTCTGAGTGTGAATGAACTATGTAGTGTTGAGTCATCTGCATATGAGTGAATGGAATTGTGAGTGACAGATAAGAGATCATTAATATGAACCAGAAATAGGGTTGGCGCCAGAACTGATCCCATGGCACGCCGGCGCACTGAGTGGAAATTGAAATATACATCATCTACTTTTACTCTTATTTTCCTGTCACTAAGATAAGAAGAAATCAAAGGAACAAAAGACGTTAGTCCATAGCAAGGGAGTTTGGACAGCAGGGAACGGTGCCATACTCTGTCGAAAGCTTTAGAGATATCAAGAGCTACTGCATGAGTTTCTCCAAAAAGATTAATTGATTGATGGATGGTATGAGTTAAGAGATTGAGTATGTCAATGGTGGATCTTTCGTGGCGAAAACCGTATTGTCTATCACTAATTAAGTTGTTGGATTCAAGATGTTTAACAATATGCTTATTAATTAAAGTTTCAAATACCTTACTAAGAGAAGATGTGACAGCTATTGGTCTGTAATTGGAGGGGTCAGACGAACTTCCTTTCTTCGGAACTGGGTGGATATTGGCTTCTTTCCATGAATTTGGGAATAAAGAAGTACGTATGCATAGTCTGAATAATTTAGCTAGGACAGAGGCAAGTTCAGGGGAACACTTTTTTAAAACAATTGGCGGAATTCCATCTGGGCCTGGAGCTTTGTTGGTAGGTTAATTGTCTAGGATGGATTTTACATATCTTGTCTGTATTTTAAGTGGGGCAATTTCGGTAGAATCAAGTTCCAGTACTGAGACATTCTGGCTGGTATCATCTATGGTAGAGTTTCTTGCAAAGGTACTAGCAAAGATATCTGCTTTCCCACGTGGGTCATTTGTAATAATGCCATCTGAAGATTTTAGTGGGGGAATGGAAGATGGCTTGTTAAAGTTATTATTGAAAGAATTAAGAGTTGACCAGAATATTCTGTTGTCATTAGGGTTGTTAAGTAGTTTTGATGCTTGCTTTTGAAGAAAGTTTGATTTAGATAGATTTATTACAGCTTTTGCATGATTTCTAGCAATTTTAAATTGGGAGAGTGATTCAGATGTTTTTGATTTTAAGTAAGAGTTATATGCTAATAACTTTTGGGCTGTTGCTCTGGCACAATTGCCATCAAACCATTTTGGAGAGTTTGATCTTTTAGTGAATTGTTGACTTGGTATGAATAAATCCATACCAGCTAGTATTAAGTCGCAGATGTGGGACTGGGTAGAATTGGGATCACTAGAGAAGAAAGACTGCCATGGAATATCAGCAAGATAATTTCTAAACTATTCCAGTCTGCCCTGTCAAAGTGCCATCGGGTCACCCTGACAGGTTCAGAATGGGGAGGTTTAGGAGGGTTAACTAATGAGGCTTTGATGAGATTGTGGTCAGAGGATCCAAGTGGTGACAGTACCTCTATCCTGTACTGATCTGGATTATTTGTCAAGAATAAATCCAAGAGATGGGCATTATGGTCAGGATTATCAGGTATTCTGGTTGGTTGCTTTACCAACTGGGTGAGATTAAACGATTCCGCAAACAGCTCGCATTCTAGACCAGCGTCATCAGTCCGGGCAGAATGCAATAACCATTCAACATTGTGTATGTTAAAATCACCCAAAATGGTAATTTCATTGCCAAGGGCAAGGTCAAGGTTACTCAACTGAGTGGATATGGAATCAAATACACTGGGTTCCGAAGAAGCATTGGGGGAACGATAAACTACGCAGATATATTTGGTAATGTTTTGGCAATTTAATTTATAAAATGAGTAATCAAAACTGGATGAAGTGAAGAAGCTCTCAAAGGGGGTGTCATTTTGAATTTTTGGCCATTCTCAGAGCCTTGCAGGAGGAAAGTACTTAAGATACACCTGATCTGGTTGCATTTTTGAATTCTACTGAAAAAGTTAGCCCTAGTCACAAAGTTTCAATGCTGTTCATGCCATATCGAAGGAGCTATGAATGTCGGGATTTGGACCAAATGGTTCATGTGGCAAAATAAATAAAATTAATTAAAACTTCAAAGGGCTGTAGTTTCAAAACTATTAGAGATACAGACCTAATATTTGGATTTCACCATAAGTTTGCTATAGGAGCACCTGTGAATTTTTTCAGGCGAATCTCAGATGGTGACCTGGGAAATTTTTCACAGACTGGGTGATTTGATATGGAATGACCTAGTAGCCGTTGTAGTAGTGGTAGTTGTATTAGTAGTAGTTGTAATAACAGTATTATTTGTGATGGTTGTAATACCAGACATCTGGTCGCACAGCAGTGCCAGAATCGACTGAATGCAAGCCAAACATACATCTTGTGTGTGTGTGTGTGAGAGAGAGAGAGAGAGAGAGAGAGAGCGTGTGTGTGTCTGTCTGTCTGTAAAGTCTCTGGGTGTTATGTATAAGTTAGTTATGTCCATACCAGTATGTTGCTTTTTGTGTAATTAGAAAAATAAATATTTCACTGTTGTGCATATATTTATGTGAATAATGAAAGCAGAAAGTTTTGTTTCATGATCAAGCCATTGCCTTATTTTATGCTGAAAATATATGTTTATAGACTACGTTTTTCTTAGGATGAAAAAGTATAACTCAAAGGAAAGTCATAGTGGCAAGTATTTCCGTCTGTGGCCAGTACGGTACGTAAATGACTACCGTTACTCGGTTCACTTTTTTTTTTTTTTTTTAGTAGTAAATGTAGTGGTAGTAGTAGTGGTAGTATGTGTTGTAGGTGTGGTAGTAATAGCAGTAGTTGTAGTAGTTGTAATAGCAGTAGTTGTGGTAGTGGCAGTAATAATTATAGTAGTGGTAGTTGTAATATTAGTAGTAGTAGTTTTAGTGGTAGTATTACTTGTACTTCTAGTAGTAATAGTATTATTTCTAGTAGTTGTAATACCCCAGATTTCTACTCGCGGACCAATGCCAGAATCGAGCAACAAAACTAGCCAAACTTACATTTCCGTGTGTGTGTGTGTGTGTGTGAGAGAGAGAGAGAGAGAGAGAGAGAGAGAGAGAGAGAGAGAGAGAGAGTGTCAGTCTGTCTGTTTGTAGCGTGGAAAGAGACAACCCAGTGGGCACAGCTCGTGAATTCCACATATTTTAGTCATGAATATTTGGTGAAATCTCGTGTACATCAGTATTCACCAGATATCTACATCTTTTCCTCGTGGAAACTTAGCTGAGAAGATCTCGTGTAAAACTGGATAAAGAATTCATGTGAATTCTCTCAGAATAGTATGAGATATATATATGGTGGTAGAATTCACATGAAATAGATTATACCTCATACCAATTAATCTGGCCAGGCATGTATGGCAACACTGTTCCGGCAGAGATTCTGATTGGCTGGAGGTGTTTGTTCGATTTCGTTGTTGCTAAAACTGATTCTCTTTTTATTATCAGATGTGATACTGAGTGTGTCGACAATACAATCATCAAAAGCAATAAGAAATCCGTTATATACTTATCAACAATGAAATTTTCATAGGAAGATAGAGATATTGCGTCAACAAAGTATTATAATAGTCCAAGTCAAGGTCAGCATTCGAACAATTCCTTTAAATCTCTGACACTCCTTAATATAACAGAAAACTAAGGAAACCTGGTTAATCTAAGCGTTGGTGTAACACATTTAAATTTTAGGATCAGTCTGCACCCTTACATCGTGCCACAACTCTGAATAATTAAAAATTCTAATGAAAAGACTAGTTCTGCAGGGAGGGAGGTTTGAAAAAATCGCGAAAAATCAAAGTAGGCTAAATGAAAACTATTTCATCATATATCCTCTATTATCACAGTACGGACTGATCTCAAAAATTTAAATGTGTTATACCAACGCTTAGGTTGGGCAAGTTTCCTTAATTTTCTGTAATATTAAGGAGTGTCAGAGATTTAAAGGAATTGTTCGAACGTTGACCTTGACTTGGACTGTTATAATACTTTGTTGATGCAATAACTCTATCTTCCTACGAAAATTTCATTGCTGATAAGTATATAACGGATTTCTTATTGCTTTTGATTATTGTATTGTCGACAAACTCAGTATCACATCTGATAATAAAAAGAGTATCAGTTTCAGCAAGAACGAAATCGAACAAACACCTCCAGCCAATCAGAATCTCTGCCGGAACAGTATTGCCATACATGCCTGGCCAGATTAATTGGTATGAGGTATAGTTCCGATTGTGATTCTGTATAGAGCAGTGAGATTATGTCTTTTTTGGTATATATGAAAGTAATTATGTAGCCTGCCTATTAGCACTTTATAATATCTAATGATTGGAAATTAAGATATATATATATATATATATATATATATATATATATATATATATATATATATATATATACAGTATATATATATATATATATATATATATATATATATATATATATATATATATATATATATATATTGTATATAAGGATATTCCCAACATTGTCGTTTCTATTGCTCTTTGGGAATATCTTTGAGGGACAGAAAAACATAATCTCTGGTGATTTGATCGTCATCCCCGAGCTAGGCAACTATTGCCATATAGCCCCACTAAGTTACAGGAGCGTGCTACCACTCCCGCCAATGGTTACCCAAGAGAGGCTCGAGCTCGCAACCTCGCAATTGTGAGTCAGACGCTCTACCTCTGAGCCACCCCGCCCTCTTCATCTTTGGTGAGAGAGCAGAGTAAATTAGTAAAAGATATTATAGAAGTTATAAAAGAACAGAGGTGGGCAGGTCATGCTGCTGCTGCTGATGATAATGATGATATATATATCATCATCAGCCAGTTAGTGTCCTGAATAAAGGCGTCCCCAAACCTTCTCCTTGAATTCCATATTTGAGACAGACAGACTGAAGTCGTTGTCGTTACCTAAAATGATCATCTCTTTTAACCCGCGGCGTCCCGTCGATGTTCTTTAATGTCCACACGTTTTGTCACTGCCAATCCTGTCGACGTACATAAACACGAATCAATTGCAAGGTCCCTAATTTGCACAATTTTCAATTTTCGCGAGTGATTTTTGGTATGTATACACGTGACACCTTCCTCTACAAGATGCCAGGCAGGGACAATGCCTTACCCAGCATGACCTCCTCCCCCCCCTGCACGCCATTGTCCCAGCAATTCACCTGTTATCAGTGACCTGGCCAGTAAAGTCATGTCATGCCATGGTACGAAATTCAGGGCCAGAGTGATTCCCCAATCAATGACAATGTGGAGAACAAACTTTACATAGCATTAGAGGAAGAAACAGTCAGAAATGATGAACAGGTAATGTGGCAAAAAAAGGTCAGATATGGTGATGAGTTAGTGAGTGAAACAATGCTTATAATGCCTATATTACTGCTTGAAAACCAATATACTCTCATACTACATATAAATTCGTACCAAGTAAATAAATAAATACCGTTTATGAGTGGTGTGAAATAGTTATCCTCCCATGGAACTCGTTTTCTTTGGTGCCAGCCTGTTAGAAAATGCAGTCAGGTAAGGAGGTACTCGTACCTGAATCGAGTATTTTAAACCTCAGTTGAGCGATTTCTCTATGAATTTTCGATGTTTCTCACCAAAAGCGGATGTTTGAGCCAAAAAAAAAAAAAAGGTCCAAAAATGTCGAGACTGGGGCATACCACTGCCCAGCAAACGTTGGGATGGGGTGGGTTAAACCTCAGGTGAGCGATTTCTCTATGAATTTTCGATGTTTCTGACGAAAAGCGGAGGTTTGAGCCCCCCAAAAAAAAATTTCCAAAAATGGTCGGGATTGGGGGGAGTCAGTGGTGGGAAAGTGGTCGGGATGGGGCGGGTTAATTAAGTGATATAACTGATGGTACAGTAGATATTCATGATATTCAAAGTAATACTTTTTATGTGCTTATTAAACATTTTCATTATTATTATTATTATTATTATTATTATTATTATTTTTAACGAATGCGAAATAATACAAGATCATCGATGTAAACAACACTCCTCAAACACAGTGTTGCCATGTTCGTACAATGTAGCCAAACTTTCTCACTAGATATAGAAGAATTGACTTTGATCATGTATAAATATTTTCTTTTTACATCTAATGACATTCTATAAATGTTTTAGTTATTTCAGCCATTTTAAATAATATTTTAATATCTGTGGCATTATTCTAGATATTTTGCCATTCCATCTTGCTACCTATAGCGAAGTTTGAGTATTTTCAATGGTAACCTTGCACAAACATTCAAATCCCGCATATACCATACGTACAAAGGCACAAGCTTTGAGGGAAGGTAAGATTTTTGAACTACTCTATCAATTTTCAATATCAAAAGTTAATCAAATATAAGCTTTAGGTATAAAGACTAGTGTGTTGAAGAAATTTGCCTTAAAAAACTATTCAACCACACAGGCTCGGTCTAAATAGCCTAGCATATCCACATGATGTATAGGGCCTGGGCTAGCCTATAGGCTAGGCATTAATTCTGTCAGGTGCCTGTATAGTGCTAATTTAGGTAGTATTACATTTCGTTTAGTCACACTCTAGGGGAATTCCAGCCTTTCCAATGATATTTACCCCTCAGCTTAGGGGGGGTGTCATATATGACATTTTTCTCGCAAGTATGTCCTTTAGGTGTTTTTGTTCGTGCAGTATCAACTCACTGTATAGTCATGGCTTGGTGAGGGCGACGTTAGCCCGTCCCTGCCCTCAAATTTATGAGCTTTCACAGTAAATGTAGGTTAGGTTGAGGATTAAATTTGGTTGGATTAGGTCTGATTTGGTAGGTTAGGTTAGATTAAAAAGCAATTTGTTCGATTTTAATTTCTATTTTTTTTTTTTTTTTTGTATATGTCTTCATCCACATACAGGGATTAGGACAGGTTAGGTTAGGTAAGATGCTTTTGCAGTTAATGTAGGTTAGGTTCGGGATTAAATTCTGTGGATTATGTCTGATTTGGTAGGTTAGGTTAGTTTAATTAACCTGATAGCTGCTACGTACATCATATGAAGAATAGCATGCGACTGCTGCGTACATCATATCCTCAAGCTCTTATTTTTTTAAAAATGCACGCTACATTTTTCACCCAAATGTCCACAAATAGTGTACCACAGCCAAACTAAGGTAAATAATGAACTCATATTTGGTTTCCTATTCTTTTCCATGCACTCTTTCATTTATAAGAGCAAAAATGATTTTTGAAGAAAAAAGAATCCCATTTTTTTGTGCATGGGGGGATTGACCATGAAACCTAATGCCACAGTTAATGAGTTAAAAAGCACTTCATTCAGTTTTATTTCTCTTTTTTTAATTTCATATAGGCCTATGACTTCAATCACGCACTGGGATTAGGCCATGTTAGGTTAGGTTAGATTAGATTAGGTTAGGTTAATACTAAAAGGTAAATAATTTATTCGATTTTACAGTTTTCAACTCGTATTTGACTTCAGCCCCTTAATGGGAGTTAGGACAGGTTTGGGTAAGTATGTGATCATATATGGTTGAAAGTACTGTCAATTAAAATCAAAATATGGGTAAATCCTCTCTCCAGAGAAAAAATTAAATTTGTGTGTATATATATATATATTTAGTACCAGTTTAAGGATATTATTTCGAATTTGACTTCACCCAATTACAGGCCTTAGGATTTGTTTACGGTGGAAATTGTTCACTAAATCATACAAAAAAGGGTTACTTCTTACTAATACTGAAAAAAAAAAAAAAAAAAATACAGTGAGCTTGCACAGTCACAGTACAAGAGTGGATGGGCAGTCCTTGTCCTCGCGCACTTTGAAATTGTGCACTGTGAACACATAATCTTATGAGAAAAATTGCATATGGGCAGTACTCCCTCATACCTTGACATTTTCTTACCCTTAGAGACATAATAAAGGGAAAATTTTTCAGACGCATACTGCAGATATAGCTGCAATAACAAAAATATGGTCAGTCACCTTAACAGCAGACAACATGCCTGATGGACGTAAATAACAGGGGTTCCGAGGCACGGCAGCACATTTAGAATGCCCCAGCTGCACCCCCCCCCCACACACACACCGCACGTGTTTAACAGTTGCCAGTGTTGTATTATTCCAGGCTTTGATGAAGAAATTTATGGCCTTTTCAATGTTATACTTCTTCCAGAATGCAGCAAGTCATTATGGTGGGGGTTGCAGGTATGCCAGGTGAAGCAGGTGGGACTGTGGACGTGGAGGCGATTGGTGAGTCGGTTGGGGGCAGTGGAGGTGGAGGCGATTGGTGAGTCGGTGGGGGGCAGTGGAGGTGGAGGCGATTGGTGAGTCGGTGGGGGGCAGTGGAGGTGGAGGGGACGGTGGCAGGCGAGTCAGGGGAGGTGGTGAGGGGAGGATCCTCCATCTCCTCGGTACTGCTCACATTTTTGGTAATTTCCTTCATCTCCTCTTGTTTGTCTGCCTCATTCCTTATCTTGTTATGGACATATTTGCTGTATAACAACTTGGCATTCGCGAAATAACTGTCATTCATCGAATTCAAACATTATTAAAGACTAACGGCCGTAGTCTTAAACTGTGGGAAAGCGTTCACCTTGCCCTGTTCGCATCTTTTGGTAGTCTTAAAGCACGAAAGGGAAAGCGTTCCCTGGTGAACGGGAGAGGATTACCACACCGTAGTACTGGAATCCGCGGGGAGTCTCGTAGCACCCCTTCGCATGCCCCTTCGTCATATTATAACAGCCTTGTGCAAAGAAAACTATGTAGAATTTGAAGGACCCTATGGTGTGTGTGATGGGTATTTTAATTTAATGGTAAATACATCGTGTAAAGAAAAAATAAACGTTTAATATTTCTATCATTTTAAAAGCTTCTCCGGGGATGGTTAATTTACGATGAGACGAAAACAAAGATGAGATACTGTATCCACTTCATTTTATTTCTCAATATTTCTACCAAGCTATTTATCAGATATGGTGCATGATACTTTTATAATTAGTTTGATTGGTACGTGAAATAATTCCAACAGTAAAGAATGGCCGAGTACTACCTAAACAGATGACTGGTGCACAGCCAGTTGATTTGAATTACGAACTTACGAAGACTCATGTTTGCGTTCGGTGAGCTTTTACAAGTCCGCACTATTTTGTTTTGGTTTGGCAATATATTTTTCTGGTGTATTTTGGTGTGATCTGAACGAATTTGACTTTTATTTTCGGTGTTCATGATTGGTTTTCAAATTAGTCCCCCCACCCCGTGTCTTGGGGGGTGGGATTTCGGGGTTTTGGGTTAGAAGAATGGCAAAAACAAGCATTTGGGGCAGAAACATAGTCAAAATCAGTATAACCAGCCAAGGCGTATTCGTAGGGTTATTACTGACCACATGAACTTTGAAGCTATGTCTGACATCAAATTTTTCCTGTGGCACAAGATCTCCAAATCCTGTATGCATACTCCTATACAGAGTATGTAAGAACAAATGCCAGTCTTTAATGAGTGAAGAGGTAAGACTTGCAAGCATTAATAGATTATATTGTGTGCGAATCTTAGAAACTGTCATATGTATTGTTTTTATTTTAAGATTTTGAATTTTAAAATTAATCAGTGTTACCAACTCTTTGCTGTGCCTACCCACAAAAAGGGGTACGCTCTCCCGCTTTCAAGATTACCACTTACGTTGAAGGTGTGAGCTTCCACCTCGAGTGGGGTTCGGGAAGGGTAACCCCTGCACTCAATTTCAAGACTACGGACGTTAGTCTACTAATACCAAGTCGGTTCACTTTCCATCAGGGCGCAGGGAGGTGTGGCTTGTGTGTGACATCAGTTGGCTTAAGTAACAGATAATGTATAAAACCGCAGATTCAAATTAAACATTTATAACAAGGGAAAACGAAGCAGGGGAAAAAGTGCTTGCTTCACACCCCTAAACCTTCCATCACACATTTCAGTCCCTTCCTTCACTTCACCGAACCGAAAAATATGTTATGGTCTGAGTAGTGGAGCAAACATCCATCCTCCATCATGGTCAGGAGTCAACTGAGCTGGTGTTTCGTGCCAGAGCCAGTCGACGTCACTTCGATGCTCCGCCCCCTGCGCGAGCTTGGAGCCGTTTTAGAAGGAAGTGAACCGACTTGGTATTAGTAGACTTAGATTAAAGAAACTGGGTTTCTGTTCTAACTTACCGTTATTGCCGAAAACATTATTGTCGAAGTCGTTATTGGCGAGATCTTACTGTAGACTTCTCTTGAGCACCTTCCCCAAGAGCCTCTGAAGTCGCAATGGGCCCGTTGTGCGGGGAGGGGGGTCGCTTAGTCAGGGAAAATAGTGGTTTTGGGCCACTCCTTGCCTCTACCTCGCGGATTGTGGGCTATACTCGCGCAATGAAGGTTTTTTGGTTATTATTTTGGTCACTCGCATACTATGCAATTCGCGTACTGTGAACTCGCCTACTCTGTGAGCCAACGGTACTATGAACTAAAAAAAAAAATCCCGAATTTACTGTACTTAGTGTTGTCTTCAAACTAATATCTATGTTTTATTCTTTCAGATAATCTAACACTGTAATTCTCCTACATGTATAGAACCGTATAGAACAGCACATACCATGCAGCCAGCACTGTCCTTAAGAGGATGGTGGACAGCTTCTCCATTTGTCACACAGAATTGTACATTATTATTCTTGGTGGTAGCACCTAAGCAGGGTTTTGTTTTTCACAGTGCTCCCAGGGTTTCTGATTAATTGTTTGTAGTCTTTATATTATCTTCTGTACTCTAAGAGGAGCAATGGATCTGGCTACTGAAACGAACACGCTGCTGAATGTGCTGATGGTTGTTGGTTGTCTGCTATCCTTACCATCCTATCTGATCCCCTGTTAACCTTTAATATACCGTTAAGCTCCCCTATGGCATTTATTTTTTCCCTAATGAGTTGCCTCAATTAATTTCTGTGATTAATTACTTTCTTTTTATCACAGAGCTCTTCTGCAGAAGGTGGAATCCAAAGCTTTTCACCTCATCAACTCTTTAAGATAGCATTGTGAATGATTTTTCTGTAATAAACAATATACAAATTAAAGAACTACTCTGTGTACTAATTTAAAACATACCTATATTCATTAGTGTCCAGTCTTGCACAGACTATTGACGTATTACACCATATGGTCACAACAAGTTTCATGGGTTCCGTGCACCATTAACTATACCTTAACTACGAGTATACTGATGTACTTACAGTACAGTATATGAATCTTGCAGGACATTTAAATAGTTTTGCACATTATTGGAAATTAACCCGTTGATGATTATGAGGCATCTTGATTGTTTATTTTATTTAACATTAGACAAGTTTATACGACTTAAATTAGGAAGGCTCTCTAGAAATCAAATGGATAAAAATAATTTACATTCAATCCCTAGATCCCACAAGTTCTTCCCAAGCTGAACTGATTATAGTCTGTATGAGTTAATCGACTTATAAGCTAACAATGCTTTGATGATTGATGATTTTGACAACTTATACTGGCTAAATTATTACTTCTATTCAGCATAGGAAGAACTTGTTGGAGTTAGGGAGTGAATGTATATTTATTTTTATCCATTTGGCTTCTAGAGAGCCTATCTA
Source organism: Coenobita brevimanus (assembly GCF_032717465.1). Classification (NCBI taxonomy): domain Eukaryota; kingdom Metazoa; phylum Arthropoda; class Malacostraca; order Decapoda; family Coenobitidae; genus Coenobita; species Coenobita brevimanus. The sequence continues at coordinate 27,533,781 of NC_136983.1, read as the reverse complement.
ATTTGCATGCATGTGATTTATTCCACCAGTTATTACACTGTATTACTCGTGAATTTCAACGTCTATTACACGTGTTTAAATTCTCGTGAAACGAACTATCAAAAAAGATCAGATATCCACATCTTTTAGATGAATTTCAACACGTCTATTACACGTGTTTAAATTCTCGTGAAACGAACTATCAAAAAAGATCAGATATCCACATCTTTTAGACATCTCCAGTCCACATCTTTTCCACGAGAAAAATGTGACATTTGCCCACTGGGAAGCAGCCTGAGTTCAAGGTCGTTGCTACTGTGACCAGCCTTCATTCGCCCAGTACGACCGATTATGGAAAAATATTCATGGAAACAGTGTTTGTAGTGGATTTTGGTCTCCACCACGCATACGGACACCAGCAAAAACACACCAAAAATTGCCCTCATTCCCCACTCCCTCACTCTCCTCATCTGCACTTCACGGACCATCTGATGCCATCAGCTTGAAGTCGAAGGATTGATGAGTAAGATGAGACCTTGTTTGTTATAACTGGTTAAGTATTAACATAGATATGAAGGTTTAATGATATACAATTTTGCCAGTTTCTGTCAGGAATGCCCGGCTACGGGGAGCGATCACGACAACATCTGCCGGACGGGAGGGGTTAATGCTTGCCAAGTACACTTCATTGTTTTCACAAGTACCGGAGATATACAATCTTCACTAACTGCAATTACATTTAATGCCTGCCAACAACAGTTCATTGTTTTCACAAATACCGGAGATATATAATCTTCACTAACCGCAGTTACACTTAATATTTGACTACTACACTTCACTGTTTTCACAAGTACTGAAGATATACAATCTTCACTAGGCCACACTGACACTGAACTGACACTCAACTGCACTGGCACTAAAAGTGAAATGACACAAACTCCCCTAGGTTCTTCCATCTCCTTATACAGCCTTCCCTTCTCCAACATTCCAGGATGTGCTGATACCTGCCCTAGCAACTACATTTACCAAGTCAGCCACATCCAGAACATGCTTAGCGAATGACTGATTCTACCAGTAACGTCTCATGAATGGGTTAGGTTTGTTTGACATGGTAAGTTAGAACAAACAGCTTACTGTACATCCTCACAGACACTATGTAACTAACAACAGAAATATGCATTTTTTTTTTTTTTAATACCTAAAGTTTTCTTTGCCTGCCTCATTGCCTTCGCTGCCTTCCCCTTAACTTGTGATCTGAAATCACGAAATTTCTTCCTCACTTCACTGCTCTCCCTTTTCACTCTGCTAACACTATTCACCCTATAGGTAATAGTTTCCCATGCTAGCATCTTTGCTTTCTTTGTAATGTTTGTGTCTAGTGAGGAGAAAATAATTGTTTTTGTTTTGGAGACTTCATTAATCAAAACTAAGAGGGTAAATATTTCCTTTATTGTTTCCTCTTTTTTTTTCCCATTTGATAGTTATTTTTATTATTATTATTATTTTTTTTTCATCTGAGTGTTTTGAGGAGTCATTTGATGTGCAAATGAATAACCATAATATGACTATGACAATATGATCGGAAATATTAATAATTGTGGAAGGAAACAGCCTACTCTAGGTGTTTAACTAAACCTAACCTAACGTAGCTTAACTGTACATAATAATTTAATCTACCCTAACCTAACCCAACCCAATCCAGCCTAACCTAACCTGACCTAGCATCCAGTTGGGAAACGAAATCCTACTTTCAGTATCTTGAGCAAGATTCGGTAATATTCATTTGCACGCAATAAAACACATACAGGCATACGCTATATGATAGCACAAATCCACTGGGTATGGTAAGTTTGCGCGCTAAAGAAACGGCTAGTAAAGGAAAGAAATACCACTGAGAGTTCGTCACTTGAAAGGTTAGGACGTTTCTCGTTTTGTTCTGTTGGACTTGGAGTTTTTATTTCCACTATATATTTCACTAAAAGAACTAATGTCGAGTTAGTTTCTGATGTCACTTCTGTTGGGTTGAGGACTGTGTTTTGTTTGTTGTGCATGCCCTCCCCTCTGCGCTTGTGTTTAGGGAAACAAACAGCTGATATGGGGGTTCGCTCCATGATTGGTTGATCATGACAAAGCCTCACTTGTAAGATTCTCTGTCATTGGCTGAGCAGAAATCAACTGATGACGGCCGATTTAAGGCACGTACAACTTACGACCGGGGTACGGCGCCGTAAAAAATCTTTGTGAATACCAAACTCTGGTAAGAGAAACGGCGCCACAGGAGTGCGTAATCTGAGGTGCCAGATCTTGCTCAGGCACCTGAAATTGCGACCATGTTAGTGAATCCAGCCCCTGATCTCCAAGTTATTGCTACGACACGTCAGGTCACACCTAAGCCAAATGGCATTACCGTCACGACATATCACGTTCTCCTCCTTGTCGGCACCCACGCTGACAATTTTTTAACATTCCATAAATTGTCGTAGCGCACCAAGAACCACGAAGAATCATAAAGTTCTCCACGTCAGCGCTACGTCATCGCTAAGTCATGCCACGTTACTCATGACGAGATGCGGCGACACACAAAGACATGAAGATCGTGGCGTGTTGTGAGAAAGTTCCTGACAGTGGGATATAGGCTTAAGGTACTGATCTGAAACATGGCACACTCAGTAAGATTTCCGACTGGACCACCTGGTTGCAGGATTTGACTAACGTGGCAACAGCGGCGCTCGTGTGTGTGTGTGTGCCTGACAATTTTTCGAATGGCTAAGCTTCATCCTCCGAATTATGTGGCCATTGTATTATGCTGTGATATTAGCTAATAAATAATATATGTTGTTTGGGATAATGGCTGTGCACTATATTATTTATAGTCTGAGTTACATAAAATAATTCTCTTGCCTTGTAGCGTGAACCACGATACAGGTTGAGTTGTGGTTCAGAAACAGAGGGCAAGTTCACCCAGAAATGGCGCGATGTAGGGGGAAGGGGGGAGTATGGGAGTGAGCGGCCAACAGTTATATATTCTTAGACATTACAGTATAGTTATTAAGGTGTCAGTGATATCCTATATCCTATATAATAATAAACCTATTATTTTTATTTTCTTTATATAGACCAGATTACACACTAAGATACCCCCCTCCATCGTTAATGGAAGGCATGCAGCCTGCTCCACCGCCTCGACTCTCTCTCTCTCTCTCTCTCTCTCTCCAAAACTCCTCAGCTGGCTACACACACACATTAACAGTTTCAGCTAATGAGTAAAGACGTTGCATTTAGTATGTTTACCTAAAATTTAATACTGCGTCCAAATACAAGTGCGATACATAACCACATCACATTACAGATTACGTTAACCAGTAATCAATACTTATTTGCATAGTTTATGTTTCAGTAATAGTCATGGGGTAGCCACACCCACAGTGTTATTTTCGTTAATGCTAAAGTTAATCGTGTGTTCATTGGTGGATACCAGTTAGAGGGGAGGTGGCCGCTGACACCTCCAATCCTCATAGCTATGCTGGTAAGTTGTAGTGTCACTACTGAGGTTCCTGTTCCTCCAGTTATCTCAATAAATAAGGTTAACATACTGATGAACAGCTATTTCTTATGAAAAATACAAACAGCCTATATGGAACTCTCAAAATATATTTATGATGCATATTGTGGGAGCTTTCCAGCCCTCACGCACCAGTCACAGTCTTGGTCCTTTGTTTCAGTTTTTCCAGCCTGACAGCGTGCAATGTTAATGAACATGCTATTACTGTTAGTTATATATGCTTATTTACATTTGGAACAACAGAATTCAAAGCAGGATTTCATTCAGTACACAGAATGCCGAATACAGTATGTGTATGTGCGTATGGGTGTGGATGTGGGACAATACGTGTGGTGGGGGAAGTATAGTGCGTATGAAGTATGTGTCATAATATGGGGGTGTGCATACGTGGCTTAGGACGTCCAAGACTGATAAGTAATCTTTGCCTTTCACACTCGATGACACACACCTCAGCATTTATTTATGTTCTATTTATAAGTTTGTAGCATGTTACATTATTATATTATTATGATTATGTTTGGGGGGTGAAACCTGAAACACCGTATAAGGAGGAACACTAATATTAAAAAAAAAAAAATGCATGTGTGACAAAATACAGTACATGAAAAACAATACTGTATTTCAGGAAGAAGTTTTACCGTATTATAACATCTATATCAGTATGTACGTTATATTGTAGCTTTGAGTTAAGTAATGTGTTATGTATTATATTACACGTGATGTCATGGTGGACGTTCATTTAAAACTGCATCGAACAGACAGCAAGTGCAGTTGTTAGTAGTTTACCGGTATTTGTTATTAACCCCTTAACCGCGGGGCATCACTTTCGTGATGCTCGGCCACAATGGATCATACCGCGTGGCGTCACTTTTGTGATTCTGTGTTATTTTGAATTATCCCAGGCTCTCAAGTGGTGGCTTGTATCATCTATCAGTACTGCCAATGTCCAACACTAGTCAGCACTGCAAATCTCATCTGAACTCCCATCCATTGTTGACATTTTAGCGATTTTACCCCCTTCCTGACTCCCCTCCCTACCTGCCCTCCATTACCCTGTCCTCTCACCGCCCACGCCGCACTGAGCTAAGCAAATTTCCCCCAGATTTTCCACAGATTTCATCCGTTGAAATAAGCCCTATGCCCTATACTTATACAAAATAATATATACCAAAAAAAAAATAAGGTAAGTGATAGTGTTATACACCAGGAATTGACTAATTATCACCTGACAACACCTCACGTGCATTCATTCGCTACATTACCACGGTAATTTCCCCTTTGAATTATGCCTTGTAATCGATGTCTGTAATAAAAATATATATCAGAAAGGAAGAGAGAAGCCTAAGTGACATTTACATTCACCTGGAACTACCTATTTCTTTATGTATTGCCGAGATTTTCTACCTATAAAAAATTAGCATGTAAGTTAGCAGCAGTCAGCCTCAGTGTCATTGTCAACCCTTACCTTCTCAGATAAGCCGCGGCATTTAGTTCCTTGTCCTCTGCTGTGGTCAAACCATGTCACACTCGTGCCCCGCCATTTCTGCTGCTTCTGCGCCCATTGCAAAGGGCCCCGTGACCTCTACCCCCATAAAAAGTCGTGAGGGAAGCAGGAAAGGACTTAGTGACTCTGCAGTGGCACGTGAACTAGCAGAATTGTCCATGGTGATGATGGATAGTGATTTTGATGATTCGGGTGAATCGTGTGATGAGCCGGGTGAGGTAATCGTGCCAGAAAGTGCTAGTATGAGTGCTTCAGTGTCGGAAGTTATCCCTAGCTCCAAGGGAAAGGAGCCGTTAGTGCAGCAAGGCAAGGAATTTGGGAAGGGAGTGAAAAGGCGGCATGTTAGCCCCAGAACAATGCCCTCACGTGACCCAGCCTGCCATGAGTCCCAAGTTGATTCACCTCCCCGTTCCCCAAGCCCCACTTCACTCATTTCTTCCTCATCGTCGGCTGAGTTATCTCCGGAGTCTTCGTCGTCAGAGTCACCACCAGCATCAACAGTGAAGGCAGGCCGTAGAGGAGGAGGTAAATCCCGGACTTGTAAAAGTAGAGTTCGTAGTAGGGTAAGGGCTGCTAGTGCTGTACAGCAACCCAGGGTCAGTGTGAGTGACCTTGAACGGGATAAATCTTCCTCACAGCCACCCTACACCACCACGACAGGGAATCCTGGACGCCTTCGCGTGGACGGAAGGGTCCGATTTTGTGCCTGAACATTTAGTGTTTGATGAGAGCTCCTCAGGAGTTCAGCCTGCCTTCACTATTGACGATAATGCTGAGTGTGTGGACTACCTTTTGGCCTTCCTAGATGGCGAAGTCATGCAGCACATGTGATGAGACCAACAGGTATGAATCACAACGTGCTGCAAGTGGTACAGGTGCAGCCAAGATGCAACAGTGGTCCATGCTGGGAGTGCAGGAGCTGTATGTGTTTTTTGCCCTCATGCTTCTCATGTCACACTCCAAGAAGCATGAGTTGGAAGAATACTGGTCCATGGACCCCTTACTACCCTCACCCACCTTCAATAAGTACATGGCCAGAGATCGCTTCCGGAACATCATGGGAAACCTACACTTTGCCAACAACGATGTACCTTCCCAAACCAACCCACTCTGGAAGATTTGGGAGATTCTGAGCAGAATGAAGGATAAGTTTATGTCATTCTTCCACCCCTTTCAGAAGGTTGTCATTGATGAATCCTTGGTTTTGTTCAGAGGACGTCTTCGGTTTGTGCAGTACATTCCAAGTAAACGCCATCGCTTTGGAATTAAGTTCTTTGTACTGTGCGACTGCAAGACGGGGTACATCCTTGACTTCGTCATTTATTCAGCCAGCACTGTCGATCTGGATAAAACACACCCCCTTGGCTTCTCAGGCTGTGTAGTGAAAGTGCTCCTTGAAAAGTATTTTGGTGGGAATCATGTGCTGTATACAGACAACTACTATACAGCACCGAAACTTGCCAAATACCTTTCTGAGCACGGCATTGGCTCCTGCAGCACTGTCAAAATTAATCGTGCCCACTTCCCTAAATTCACAGAGGCAGGAACCTCGCAGCGAGGAGACGTCACCTACGCAAGTCTGAGAAGATGCTGGCAATACGGTGGCATGACAAGAGGGTCGTGCACATGCTCACCACCATACATAAGGGGGAGATGACAGACAGTGGGAAGGTCGACCGTAGGACAGGCGAACCTGTGATGAAACCTGATGCTGTGTTGGACTACAATATCAACATGCGGTTGGTGGACAAGTCCGACATGGTGATTGGTGAGATCGACTGCCTCAGGAAGAATACTAGGTGGTACAGGAAAGTTTTTCTGGATCTCTAGATATGACGATGCTGAACGCCTTCATCCTGTACAAGATGAAGGTCAAGCCACCCAAGTCCTTCTCCCTGAGGTTGTTTGCCAGGACTTGTGTCCAGCAGCTGCTGGAAAGATATGATAGGGTGACAGCAGCAACTCCAAGGCGCCATCCAGTAACACTTCCCGACCGACTTGAGCAGAGGGCGTATATGGATCGGCACAGACTGGAGCTAATGCCTGCCACAGGGAAAAGATTCTGCGATTCGCAGGTGTCAGGTGTGTGTACATACCACCTGCCGCGCACCTGAGCACAAACGCACCTCTTGGCAGTGTGCTGAGTGCCAGTTTCCCCTCTGTGTTACCTGCTTCTTTGATTACCACAGCCAGAAGCAGTTCTAACAGTGCAAGTGTGAAAGGAGAATAATGTGGAAATAATGTGTAAATAATGCGTAAATAATGTGTAAATAGCAAGTGAAAGCAATGGATGTTCAGTACATATGATTGAACAGTGTATTATAGTTTTATCTTACTGAAAGTGACAGTGAATAACATAGTGTAAGTAAAATAGAAGGGTAAATATTGAAAATAGAATAGAAAATGTAAATAGTAATGTAAGTAATTAGTAATATAAGAATATGAGTACAAATACTTTATGTTATAACAGTGAAAGTGAATCCGTGGCTCTCTTCGTATTTTACTGAATGAAAAATTGAATGACTTCAGTGACAATAAACTCATACTACTGAAGGAAACTTATGGAGAAAGACTCCAGATATATATAAGTGTGATATAGTAATAGAAATTTAAAGTGTGAGGGGTTTTATGAATAATAAATGACAAAGTACCAAGAGCGAACTAGTGCAAGTGCGACGGTCAGACGCGCTTGTAATTTCCATTGCTTTCACAGTGTTTTTTTTTTTGGAGTATGGATCCCAAACTACTTGAAAATCATAGAGTAGTGTTTATAGTGTTAATATCTGGCTGTGGTAATCATATCACGGGTTGTCGGGAAGTGTAAAGTGGAGACTTCGTTACCCAACTTCAGAGGTTTCCACAAGTCCTACGACAACGACGAAGGTTCAACAAACATTCCAGGAGAAAGCTGAAGGTATGTATCATAAGCATATTTAATTTTAATATTCTAGGACTAATAATTGATTTTTGGCAAATATTTTTTGAGAGTCTGTCAGAGCCTGAATAACCCAGCGGGACACGCAAAACATTGGTAAACATGCCCGCGGTGTAGGAGTTAAACAAGGTGGTATAAGGTATTTACATAACATGTACAAAAAGTGAAGGACCTCCCCCAACACACCACCATCGACTGCAACTGCCCAATACCTTTCTATATTGCATATTTACACTTATCAGCTGGTGACTGTCAGTCGAGGAACGGGGTTTAATGTAGGGGACATCAATATTAGAAACAGATCAATGGGAAGGAGGAACTATTTCAAATATGTCAACTGTCAACCCTAATTAATAGTACAATATATACATAATTACAGTCGATAAAAAACAAAACCATATAGTAAAAAAAGTCACATCACTCTGATCAGTGCGGTCTCTCTCAAGAAAGCCATCAATTTATCGGTCATAACAATGTCCCCATCACCCAGGATGGTGGAAAGGGTGAAGGGGATGTCTGTTGCGCTGCAGTAATTTATAAGTGAAGCGCATTCTCGAATAAATCGCCAACAGCGCAGGATGATATGACTGATAGATAACACCGCATCACAGATGTCGCAGTGTGGTGGGAATCGTTTTTCCATATAAGGTTTCATGTGCATAAGCATGGTGGCATTAAGCCGTAATCGTGCCAACACTTTTTCTTCCAGGCGACTGGGACGGTTGGCAGTCCACCACCTTTGGCTCTCCTCTCCTTTCACTGATCCACCTGGTGAACAAGCCAATACCTTTTCTATCCTTAATGACCTAGAGCAGCTTGTACAGCACCCTACCTGTATCCCTGACTGCCTCGGAGAGAGCTCCAACATACTTGACCTCTTCCTTACAACTAATCCTTCTGCTTACACTATTAATCTTTTCTCTCCATTGGGCTTCTCCGATCTCAACCTTATCACCTTAACCTGTCCTATCACTCCAGTACTCCCAGTGGACCCTCCAAAGAAACATCGTCTCTGGCACTTTGGAGCTGCGGATTGGGAGGCCCTCAGGCAGTACTTCTTTGATTTTCCCTGGAATGATTACCGCTTCCATGGCCGGGAGCCATCTGAGTGTGCCTTGTGCATTATGGAGGTTATTCTCTTGGGCATGGACGCATACATTCCTTTCTCATATCCTTTGACTGTGCAAGAAAGCCTTGGTTAAATCACGCTTGTTCTAATGCTGTCCGCAACAAGGAGAGGGCCTATAAAAGGTACCGGAGCCAACTCACCCCTGAATCACATCTTATATATGTTTCTTCCCGGAATCGTGCTAAGGCTGTTCTTCGCTCTGCTAAAAATAATTTCACCCGTACTAAATGCTCTCCACTCTCCAACGCGAATTCTTCCCACTCCTTCTGGCACCTTGCCAAAAACCTTTCTAACAACTTTACCTCATCATCCTTCCCTCCTCTCTTCTATTCTGATGGTTCTGTAGCTATTTCTTCTACTGATAAAGCAGATCTCTTCGCTCAGACTTTCTCATCCAATTCCACCTCAGACGATTCTGTTCCTCCATCACTTCCCCCCTCTGACTTCCTCATGCCTGACATTGAAATTTCTTCAGCTGATGTATTTTCTGCAATCACAGGCCTCAGTACTAATAAGGCATATGGGCCTGATGGAGTCCCTCCTGTTGTTCTCAACTGTGTTTCTGTGCTTACACACTGCTTAGGCAAACTCTTTCACCTTTGTCTTTCAACTTGTACCTTTCCTTCTTGCTGGAAGTTTGCTCTCATTCAGCCAGTCCCAAAGAAGGGTGACCATTTCCAACCCTCTAACTATCATCCAATTGCTTTAACATCCTGTGTCTAAAAAGTTCTCGAGTCAATTCTTAATAGAAAAATTTTAGAGCATCTTTCCTATCACGACTTTCTTTCTGATCATCAGAATGGGTTCCGTCAGGGACATTCCACTGGCGATCTCACCTACTTTTCAGGCTCCTGGTCAAAATCTTTTCGGGACTTTAGCGAAAGCTTTGCCATTGCACTTGACGTCTCAAAGGCTTTCAGTGGAGTCGGGCATAACTCTTTAATTTCCAAACTGCCCTCTTACAGTTTCTACCCTTCTATCTGTGCCTTCATCTCTAGCTTCCTTTCTGGTCGTTCTATAGCCGCTGTTGTAGATGACCATCGTTCTTCTCCTAGATCTATCAACAGTGGTGTTCCCCAGGGCTCTGTCCTATCACCAACTCTCTTCATTTTATTCATCAATGACCTTCTAAGCTGTACATCTAACCCTATCCACTCATACGCTGACGACCTTCACCTTTCCATTCGGTTTCCGCAACGTCCATCTCAGCAGTTACTTCAGTAAACAAGGGTTGAGGCTATGGGACACCTAATGTCTGACTTGGTTCGTATCTCTGACTGGGGTAAAATTAATCTGGTTGTTTTTAAATGCATCAAAAACTCAGTTTTTGCATCCATCAACCCGACATAATCTTCCACAGATATACCCACTAATGTTTAATAATATTCAGCTTAATCTTGCATCATCCTTGAACTTGCTTGGGGTTTCATTTACTCGGGACTTATCTTGGAAAGATCATATTACATTTCTTGTAAAATCTGCTTCCAAGAGATTAGGTGTGCTAAGTCGACTCTGTTTCTTTATCCCTGCACAATTGTTGACTCTATACAAGGGTTTTATCCGCCCCTATGTGGAGTACAACTCTCATGTATGGGGAGGCTCCCCACATACAGCTTTTCTCAATAGGGTGGAGTCTAAGGCTTTTCGTCTCATTAACTCTCCTCCTTTTACTGACTCCCTTCAACCTCTGTCTCTTCGCCACACTGTTGCATCTTTATCTCTTTTCTATCACTACCGGTACTTCAATGGTCACTGCTCCTCTGAACTGTCTGCATGGATTCTTCCACCTCTACGACGGACGCGTAGCACCCGTCTAGCAGCAAACTCTCATCCCTTTTCTGTCCAACTCTCAAATGAAAGAGTTAACCGTTACTCCCAGTCCTTCATTTATGCAACAGGTCAACTCTGGAACTGTCTCCCTCTATCTGTATTTCCTGCTTTCTATGATCTCCAGTCTTTCAAACGCAGTGTGTCCAGGCATCTCGAAATGATCGGATTTTGAATTTGGCTCTCTCTTGTTTTTTGTTTTTCTCTTGGAAGGACCAATTTTGTGGGCTCGAGGCCTTTGGTTCCTTCTTCCACACATTAAAACACACACACACACACACACACACACACACACACACACACACACACACACACACACACACACACACACACGCACGCACGCACGCATGCACGCACACGCGCGCGCGCGCGAGGGCAATCAACATATAGAAGTGAAAAACAAATCATACCCAGCATATGTCACTTTCATAGTGCTTTAAATCGATTTAATAGTGAAGCAAGTCAACAATGTAAGCCCTCGGCACATTCCCTTGGGAAGCTGGGATTCAGTGTTTCTTTGGGCTTATGAGTAAATATTGAGCTAAAGGCAATATTTATTGAATGTATTTATCATCTGCTGAATAAATCTTTCTCTATCTCCTGTAGTGGAAAAGTTATTAGCCTCTGAAAACCATCGCGTTCGGCAGTATCGTGTCGGACTGGGTCGGGTTGTATCGGCCGGTCATTTCTCAGCTGAACCTAAAAATTGTTTCGTTACGCTTGCTCGCTCAAAATAAGGATTTGGTGCTGGAGAGGGACGTCCTCAAGTGGTGACAAATATAATCGGACGGCTCAACTGTCTGGATATACAGAAGTCCTTCAATTACTATCCTATCCTCTGAAAGAGGATGCTGGATTGAAGAAGAAGGACAACTTACGTCTTCATTCCATCTTGTTTACGATTCATTTGAGCCTGGGGTTACAATAACATCAATAACAACAATAATAACAACCAGCATTTGATTTTTTGTGGAAGGGATAAGAGAGTGTAGAATCTCATGTTTTTATGCAACAAAGGATCCTAGTAATGATTTATTTTTTAATAGGAAAGGCATTGAAAGAAGAGTGTAGAAACTCCTCACGTCCCTTGTACATCCTGCAAGTAAAAACAAGTTATGATAAGGAACGAACTGTAAGCTTATTACTGAATCTCTCACTTGAAGGCTATTTTTCTACACTTTTCCCCGTGCCTCGCTTTTGCGGGCGGCTGTCAGTAGCAAAGGAACATCATTTCCCTGCAGGGGATAACCTTGCACCGGAGGAGGGGTTGCTTTCCTGCGGTTGATGAGTCTGCTCTGCCAGGCAGGGTTTTACTTCTTATCTTGTAATCCTAATCTGGTCTTTTTCCACTTTTACCAAACTTAATTACATGACACTTGTCCACATTGAAATCCATTTGCCATTTATCGTTCCATTCATGAAGCTTTTTTTTTTTATTCTTCTTGTAGCTCTCTACAGGAGTCTGTGTTAGTAATTCTCCTATGTATTTTTGTATCATTAGCAAACATATTTAGATAGCTTTCATTTCCTATGTTACTATCTGTATCATTTATATAAACTAAAAATATAATTTGTGCCAGCACTGAGCCCTGTGGAACTCCGCTGGTCACTTCCCTCCATGATGAGTAATTTCCCCTCAAGACTTATTTCCTTTTTTCTGATAAAATGGTGCATCCAACAGTACAGATTGCCTTGGATTCCTCTTTGATGGTATAGTTTCCATAAAAGTCTTTGGTGCAGTACTCTGTCAAATGCTTTGTTGAAATCTAGATAGATACTGTCCAGCCATCTTTCTCTTTTCTGTAATGTTTCTGCAACTCTATCACAGTAGCCTAATAGGTTAGTAACACATGATTTTCCCTTTCTAAAACCAAACTGCCTTTTTGTTATCATATATCCAGACTTTTCTTATCAGCTTTTCTATTATCTTACTTACAACACTGGTTAGTGATACTGGTCGATAGTTGAATGGATTTTGTCTATAACCTTTCTTGAACAGGGGAACAATGTTTGCCTTCTTCTAAATATCAGGTTGTTTACCTTGACCCAAGGATTCCTCGAATATTAAATATATTGGTCTACTTAACTCTTTTGCACATTCATTTAGCACCCAACATGAGATTTCGTCAGGACCATTTGCTTTTCCTTTGTCTAATTTACATAACTCATGCTGTATTTCTTTTTCTGATATTTGTATATTTGGTCCTATGTGTGGGCAGGCTTGTTCCATATCATCTCTCTCAAAATTATTTCCTTCCGTAAAAACTGATTGGGAATTTTTATTTGGTGCTTCACAAATATCTTTCTCTTGTGTATGGATGATCCCGTTGTCCGCAATGGACTGTATTTTATCTTTAACTTTGGTTTTGCTTCGGATGTAGCTGTAAAATAGCTTCGGTTGATCGCCACTTTTATTCATAATGTCTTCCTCAAACTGTCTTTGGGCTTCTCTCCTTATCCTTGTATAACAATTTCTTGCCTGTTTATAGTTATTATATGCCCTTTCACTATTGTATTTCCTGTATCTGTTCCACAACAAGTATCTTTTTTCGTTTGATATTTTACATTCTGTATTAAACGAATTCCTTATTTTTTTTTTTTTTGCTTCTTTGTGCTGTGGGATGTTATTTTTGAACTCCTATTTCATAAAGTTTGCAAAATTTTCTATATAAAACTTTTAAATCATGTCGTCTAAGCTCCTTTTTCCAATCTATTTCTAAGAAGTACCCCCCCTGGGGGTAGGGGGGTTTCAAGAACACTCCCCCAGTATCCCTGCTTGTCATACGAGGCGACTAAAAGGGTTGGTGGTGGGTTAGTGCCCCACCCTGTAAAAAGAACTAACTAAAAAAGCGAATAAAGCGCCTCGGACCCGGATGGACCACACGTTGACGACTAAGAAAAGGACAAAGGACATTCTTAGGGTGGGAACAGGGAATGTGAGAGGAGTGAATGATGAAGTGAAAGAGAGAGATTGTTCAGGTGCTTGAGGATGCAAAAGTGGATATATGTGGATTGACAAACTAAATGAAAAGGTGAAAGGGTGAGAGAATGGGAATATGGTATAGGTATATGTGTGGGAGTCAATGAGAATGAGAGGGCAAGAGAGGGATTATGTCTGATGATAAGCAAGAAGTGGAAGGAGAATATAAGAGAATAATTATGGAACAGTGGGTGCAAGGATTGTATGGGTGAGGATGAAAGTAGGTATACAAGCATGGGCGATTGTATGTGTGTATGCCCCAACAGAGGATCGAGTGGCAAGAGTGAAAGATGAGTTTTGGGCGAGAGTAGAAGCATGTATGGACAAGTTTGAGGGGAGGGAGAGAGTGCTGTTGATTGGAGACATGAATGGCAAAGTTGGGAACATACGAGTGGATGGAGTGGTTGATCAGTGGGGTGTGCCAGCTGAAGTAGATGGGAATGGTAGTGCTTTGGTGGACAGCTGTGCTTGTAAGGGGTTGGCAATAGCCAACACCTACTTTCGTCATAAGATGATCCACGGTATACATGGAGAGTAATGAGAAGGATGGATGGTGAACTTGTTGAACGAAAGGCAATGATAGACTACATGTGTGTGGATGAGCGAATGAGAAGACAGGTGTTGGATGCAAGAGTGTGGAGAGGATGGGGGAATGGAGTCTCGGACCATCACTTAGTGATGGCCAAGGTAGAGATGCAAAGAAAGTGGTTGAGGAGACGAAGGGGAAGACAGGAGGAAGCAGCTCCTGTGAGAAGAGTGGAGAAATTGCAAGACAGTGAGAAAATGACAGAGTATAAGAGCATAGTGGAAGAAAGATTGGGAAGGTATGAGCTAGAGCAGATGGAAGGGGTGGAAGACGTATGTAAGATATTCACGGAAGAGATAGGCGCAGCGTGTGAGGCAGTTTGTGGAGTGAGGAGGAGATGCAAGGGTGTGCAAGGGACAGCATGGTGGAATGATGAGGTGAAACGAGCTGTGGAACAAAAGAAGAAGGCATATAGTGAATGGTTGGCGAGTAGAGGTAGGGGAGAAGATGAGAGAGAGAAGAGAGAGGTATATGTGAGCAGGAGAAGGAAGGTTGAGAGACTGGTGAAGGAGAGTAAGAAGAAAGTGGATGAAGAGTTTGGGAGGAATCTGAGTGTGAAATGGAGGGAGAGTAAGAAATTGTTTTGGAAGGAGGTAAAGAAAGTAAGGCAGTGTGAAAGGGGAAATGGTAGGGGAGTGAAAGATAGGAATAATAGATTGTTGGTGGAGAAGAGAGAGAAATTGAGGAGATGGAAGGAGCACTTTGAGGATTTGTTGAATGTAGAGAGTGAGAGCAGTGTGAGTATAAGTGTTTGGGGAATGGCTGGGAGAAGAAGAGATGAGAAGAGGGAGGAAGAGATCAGTAGGGCGGAAGTAGTGGGAGCGATGAAGAAGATTAAGTTGGGAAAGGCCCCAGGAATTGATGGAGTGTGTGGTGAAATGCTTAGGTATGGGGGTGAGATTGTTGTGGAGTGGATATGGAAGTTGTGTAGATTGGCTTGGGAAGAGGGTAGGGTTCCAGAGGACTGGAAATCAGGTATAATTGTTCCTTTATACAAAGGAAAAGGGGAGAGAGAAGTATGTGGTAACCATAGGGGTATTTGCCTTCTTAGTGTGACTGGTAAAATATATGGTAGAATACTCATTGATAGGGTTAAGCATATGACAGAGGAGCTAGTTGGAGAAGAACAAGGGGGATTTAGGAAGAGAAAAGGGTGTGTAGATCAGATATTTGTTCTAAGATGTTTAGTGGAGAAGTATCTAGAGAAGGGAAGGAAAGTGTATGCTGCCTTCATGGACTTGGAGAAAGCTTATGACAGAATAGATAGGCAAGGTATGTGGAAGGTATTAAGAATATATGGAGTGGAGGGGAAATTGTTGAGTGCTGTGAAGAGTATGTACGAGGGAGCTAGGGCTACGGTGCGAGTGGATGGTGAGCTGAGTGAGTTCTTTGATCTCAATGTGGGACTGAAACAGGGTTGTGTGATGTCTCCATGGCTGTTTAATATATATGTGGATGGGGTTATAAAGGAAGTGCAAGGTGGGGCAGTGGATGTGGGGCTGGCCCTAATGAATGAGGGCGAGATTTGGCAGCTTCCAGTGTTGCTGTTTGCTGATGATACAGTATTGTTGAGTGAAGATGAATGGGAGTTGCAAGGTTTGGTGAATGAATTTGGGACAGTGTGTAGGAGGAGGAATCTGAAAGTTAATGTAAACAAAAGTAAAGTTATGATGTTTGAGAGGAATGAAATCACAAATTGTGCAGTTAGGTTGGATGGTGAGGATATGGAGAATGTGAGTGCATCAAGTACTTGGGTAGTGTGATGAGTAAGGATGGAACTTTTGGGGATGACGTGCGTGAAAGGGTACAGCAGGGAAGGAAGGTTGTTGGTACACTGAAAGCAGTGATGAGATATAGGAAGGTGAGTATGGAAGTTAAGAAGTCACTGCATGATAGTATTGTGATCCCTACCCTGACGTATGGAAGTGAGGCGTGGACCTTGCAAGAGGGGAACAAGTCAAGAGTGAGAGCAGTGGAAATGAGTTACTTGAGAGGAGCATGTGGAGTGACGTGGAGGGACAGGTTGACGAATGAAGACGTGACGGAACGTTGTGGGGTAGGTGTGGATGTGGTTGAGAAGATTAGGAAAAATACACTGAGGTGGTTTGGACATGTGGAGAGAATGGAGAATGAAAGACTGACTAAGAGGGTGAATGTAGGTGAGGTGGAGGGAGGGAGAGGGAGGGGTAGACCGAGGATGAGGTGGAAGGATGGAGTTGAGAGGTATATGAGGGAGGGGGGGTCAGTTGGGGGGAGGGTAGTCAAATGGTGGGTGACAGAGAGACTTGGAGGCGTTTTGTCTGCGGCCACCCTTTGCAGGATTAGGGTGTCGGGCTATAGATAGATAGATAGACTTCTTTAGGTCATGGTAGTTTCCCTTTTTGTAGTTTAGGCTCTTTTTATAACTTTCACTGCTGTTCACTATGTCATATGCAATCCTGAAGTTGCATTTTAATACTACATGGTCACTTTTGCCGAATGGAGGGTGATACACAATACTGTCAATATCATTTTCTTGCTTAGTAAATATAAGATCTATTACTGATGGATCATCAAGTCCTCTTTTTCTTTCTTTCTTTCTTTTCTTTTTTTTTTTTTTTTTGTTAGGAAAAACTCCTGTGCAAGGTCCATGAGCTTTTGGTCCCAACAGCTTTCATGACTTCTTACATCTAGAGTATTCCAGTTGATATTTGTATTGAAATCTCCAGTTATTATAATACTCTCAGATTTCTCTTCCATTCTATGCAGTAATGCTCTTAAACTCAGAATTGTACTCTCTGCCAGGTCTTCATATTTGCCTCTCTCCCAAGTGTTTATTCTGGGTGGCATGTACAAATTTGCCACAATTTAATTTCCCTTCAGGTGTAATAATCTCTACTGCAGTCAGTTCTGTATGTGAGGGTATATCTAGTTCTATTTCTTTGGCCTGTAGATTTATCTTTGTTAATATTATAATTTCTCCTCCTCTTTTTTTTTTTATTCCTATCTCTTCTCCATGTATTGTATTCCTCTAAAGTTTGGGTATAGTTTGATATCCTTGGGGTAATCTTGTTTCACTTGGGCAATTAATATGTGGTTCCTTTTCTTTGATATAATCTTTCATCCCTAATAATTTAGGTACCATTCCATCTACATTTGAGTACATCAGCTTAATCATCTTTACATACTTGCCATAGCTTGAGTCTATTACCTTTCTTTGTTTATTCCCTTCTGGTTATGTATCACTTTCGTACCTGCAATCCAATTACTTTGTAAAAAAAAAAGAATGTTCTTTTGCTCTGATCTTCGCCTCCCCCCCTTTTTTTTTGTTTTTGTTTTTGCTTCCTCCCTCTTCTCCTTTAGTGTACCCTATTCCTCTTGAGGTAGGCATCTTTTTAGTTATACTTTTTTGAATTCCTCTTTTTCCTTGAGTTTATCAGCATTGTTTAATATTTCCTCTACGGTGTTTGAGCTCTGTAATGTTACTTTCAGAGGCCTTGACTTCTCTCATATTTCCCTAACCTTTATTGTTCTATATCTTTCTCACAGATATCCTCTGATACTCGCTGCAGTATGTTCATTATATTATCCATTTCCTTTTTGTCCCTTGAGATTCTGTTTTTTATATCTTCTTCACTGATTACTATGGATTTGTTAATCTCTACAGCTTCCCTGACTAGTTTTGGGTTATTCTTTAACATATCTTTCACTTCCTTTCTTCAAACTTTTTCTTCTACCCATGTATCTAAATCATTCTTTACTTTCACCGTTTCAGCATACGTAGTTTGTTTCTCATCTTGATAATTTCTCACCATTTCATTCACCTGTGTTATTTTTTCCATTGTTACTACTCTGGTCTATCAGACTGCTTGCTTGCCTGATTTCTTCCGAAGCATTTCTGAAATATCCATAATTCTCTCATGGTTAACAACTGTACATCCCATTTCACTAGCCTTTGTTCTCAGTGAACTTACCTCAGCTGCTAAATCATCTATTGTTGTGGCTTTTCTGTTTGTTTCCTTTATCAAGTCCTCATTTTTTCCCTTCTGTCTGCGTAGCTCATTCTTGATTTTTTCAATTTCCATCTGAAAAGATCTTTCTAGCCTGCTTACTCTTTCAGTTAATTTATTATTTTCTTTTTCAACCAGGTCTGGGTAGAAGTCATCATCCTGTTTTTTTCCTTTGTCTCTTTTCTTAACGCCTTCTAAAGGCATCGTTCCAAAATAAGCCATCTTAAAGAAAAGATCTCTACTTACAGTTTTTGCATCACTTTGTCGTTTGCTAACCTTGGTGTTGTCTAGCTGACGTAAGGAAATTCATCGCATTCCTTGACACTGATATACTTACTTTAGTCTACCTTTCTTTGTTATTACTTGTTTTACTATGTTGAATCATCACCTAAATTAGCCTGATACAAGCTTGACCCATAAATAGATACAATTTAGGTATCCCCAGAGCAGAGCTCAGTAATACACGTCCGATCCATGTGCTAGGCACTGTGTATGTCTGCTAGTCACTGTGTGTGTGTGTGTGTGTGTGTGTGTGTGTGAACAAAATAATGATCGTTTTCACTCGTTTTTAGCCAAAGTTGGTGGAAGGGTTCAGGGACAACCAGTGAGGAAGTTGTTTTTGAGAAAATGGGTTATTGAACAGTCTTTTAGAATAATCAGTTAAAGGTCAAGATCAAAGAGCAAGGCCATTGTTTGACCCGTGTGAGTATTTTTAATAAAATAAACAGTTTTTATTCGCTTTTTACGTAACTTGATAGAAGTGTTGAGGGTCAGAAAAGGAGCAACAAGTTGTTCTTGAGAACAACAGGTCAAACAGGGCAAGGTCTAGTTAAATTGTTTTCATCTGATTTAGACTAAACTTTCTGATGCGTTGAGGACAAAGCAGAAAGAAAGGATTTAGTTCTGAGAACAATTAGTCAAAAGTCAAAGCCTTAGGGCAAGATCAAAGTTTGACCCATGTCTCCGTGTGTTAACACATTGATTAAAACAATACTGATCTGATTTAGATTAAACTTAGTGGATGAGTTGAGGATCACCAGAAGGGTTGACCGATTGTTCTTAAAACAATAGGTCAAAAGTTAAAGCTACATGGCAAGACCAACCTAAACAGTTTTTATCCCGTGTAGACAAAACTCTGAATAGGTTCAGGTTAAAACAAGGATAAAGGGATTTAAGTTTCAGAACAGGCAGTCAAAGGTCAAAGCCACAGAGGAAAGACAAATGTCAAGGTCACTAAGCAAAGTCAACTCAGTTTTGATCTGATTTGAACTAAACTTTGTAGAATGTTAGGGGTTATGCAAGAGCGAACTCTTTAGATCCTGAGATTAATTCGCTGAAAATAAAAGTCACGGGACAATCAAATATTTGGCCCTTAGCGTTGCACTCTGAGTTTTGCGTTCTCTGGATGCTCCTTCTTGTTAAGCTTGTTTGTATTTGGTGTAAAAATAAAATACAAAGCAACTGACACATACAATAAAGCACAGTACATCAATTACTCTTCCTTCTCTGGGTCGCATTTTAACTGGCTTTGGAGAATTCGTAACATCTCTTTCTTTGCGATATATTCTGGATGTTACTCTTGAGTATTCTCTTGTATGGTATTGATGCAAAATATGTCGCAGTTAAAATAGCAAAACAAATATGTAAGATAATGTTCAGGTGTAGTATGCAGAATATATTGCTAGAGCAAAAGTACTACGAAGCCTCCAGTCCCGCTAATAATACGGACCTATGTTTAACGACAAATCACACCGGGAGCCTCCATGCATTTTTTTTTTTTTTTTTGTAACTTGCATTAAGCCAACATTATGTACATTTCACTGCCCTGCTCCCAGCTCACACATCCCTCTCTCATATACCTCTCCACTCCATCCCTCCATCTCATCCTTGGCCTCCCCCTTCCTCTCCCTCCCTCCACCTCACTCACATACACTCTCCGCATCAGTCTCTCACTGTCCATCCTCTCCACATGGCCAAACCACCTTAATGTGTTTCTCCTAATGCTTCCAATCACATCCGCATCCACACCACATTGCTCCTTCACTTCCTTATTTGTCAGCCTGTCTCTCCATGTGACTCTACATTCTCCTCTCGAATAACTCATTTTCACTGCTCTCACTCTTGACTTGTGTCCCTCCAACAAGGTCCAAGCTTCACTTCCATACGTTAGAGTTGGTATCACAATACTGTCATGTAGTAGCTTTTTCACTTCCATGCTCACTTCCCTGTTTCTTATCACTGCTTTCAAGGAGCCAGCAACCTTTCTTCCCTGTTGCACCCTTTCAAGCAATTCACCCTCCGAACTTCCATCCTTATTCATCACACTACCCAAATACTTAAATGCACTCACATTCTCCATTTCCTCACCATCCAGTCTCACTGTACATTCACTAACTTCACTTCTCTCGAAGACCATAACTTTAATCTTCCCTACATTCACCTATAAATTCAGTTTCTTACACACTCTCCCAAACTCATCCACCAAGCCTTGCAGTTCCCCTTTGTCTTCACTTAACAACACAGTATCATCTGCAAACAGTACAGGGAGTTTCCAAACACTACCTTCACTCACTAGGGCGACTCCAACATCCACTGCCCTACCTTGTATCTCTTTTATAACCCCATCCATATACAGATTGAACAACCATGGATACATGACATATCCTTGTTTCAGTCCAACCTTCAAATAGAAAAATTCACTCAGTTCACCATCCACACGCACTGCAGCCTTAGCACCCTCATACATAATCTTCATGGCTGCCAACAACTTCCCATCTACTCCATATGTTCTTAATACTTTCCACAATCCTTGTCTCTCCACCCTGTCATATGCTTTCTCCAAATCCATGAAGGCTGCATATAACTTCTTTCCCTTCTCTAGAAACTTTTCCACTAAGGATCTAAGAATGAATATCTGATCTACACAACCTCTTCCCTGCCTATGTTCTTCTCCAACTAATTCCTCTGTTATTTCCTTAACTCTGTCAATAACTATCTTACCATATACTTTTCCTATGACACTAAGAAGGCAAATGCCCCTTTGATTACCACACACTTCTTTTCCCCCCTTTCCTTTGTACATGGGAACAATTATACCTGACATCCAATTCTTCGGGACTCTACCTTCCTCCCAGGCCAATCTGCACATCTTCCACATCCATTCTACCACTATCTCTCCCCCATGTTTCAGCATTTCACCACACACTCCAATTCCTGGGGCTTTCCCCAGTTTGACTTTCTTCATTGCTCCCCAACTTCCATCCTACTGATTTCTTCCTCTCTTCTCACCTCCCTCCTTCTCCCAGCCATTCCCCAGCCACTTATACTTGCATTACTTTCATTCTCTATGTTCAACAATTCATTGAAGTGTTCTCTTCATCTGCTCACCTTTTCTCCCTTTTCATCATCTGCTCACTTTTTCTCCCTTTTCCACTAGTAACTACCATTTTTATCTTTCACTCCCCAACTAACTTCTTTGGTATCCTGTCCAATTCTCTTTACCTCTTTCCAGAACATTTTCTTACATTCCCTCCACTTTACACTCAAATTCATTCCAAATTCCTCATCCACTTATTTTTTACTCTCACTAATCTTTTCACCTATCTCTTCCTCTCTACATATAACTCTCCCTTCCATCTCTCAACTTCTTCCATGCCCCAATTTCTCATCCACTCACTATATGCCTCTCTCACCTCTTCAGTCCACCATGCTGTTTCCTGCATGCCCTTTCGTCTTCTCTTCAGCCCACACACCATCTCACATGCTGCACAAATTTCTTACGTGAATATGTTACACACACCTTCCACGTCCCCTATCTGCTCCAATCTTTATTAACCACCTCTTTATCCCGTTATATCATATCTGCTCTCCCGTTATATCAGATCTCTTCATCATGTTATATCAAACTTCTTCATCCTGCTATGTCTAATCGCTTTACATTATTATATCAGATCTCTTTATCCTGTTGTATCAGTATCCTTATATATCAAATCTCTTTTTCCTGTACTATCAGATCTCTTTATCCTCTTATAAGTGTTTATTCAGTTATATCAGATCTGAAACCTGTTACATGAAATCTCTATCTAGTTATATCAAACCTCTTCATCGTGTTGTGTCAGATCTTTTTATCCCGTCACATCAAATCTTTTTATCCTGTTATATTAAATGTCCTTATCTTATCATATGAAATTTCTTTTTTTTCTTTTATGTAAAACATCATTATTCTGAATTTTCTCACCTAACCCAACTAAATTTCGTTCTGTGATTCACCAAGGAATTCTCGACCCTCCCCTTTTTTTGTGACTTGGGAGGTATTAAGTCATTATCGTGGTGGTAATGTTGGTGTGACGGCAGCACTGTCAACACAACTTTCACCCACATCGCTGCCGCCGCGGGTACAGCGGCATACTAGTCAGAGGGGCGTAAATAATGCAGTACTAGCGTGGGTAAACACAGTGGCGCACTGTACCACGACACGGCATATTCACCTTTTTTCCTCGCACACACTCACAAAGGACCATAATACCACGTGACTTTGAAAATGACGTAGCACATCTTCCTTAGCGATTTTTAAAATCTGTTTTACCTTAGTATGCCGTTACATGTCACTGATACAAACTTTATCATCTATATGATGATTTAAACAAAATACGAGAGACGATTATCAGCAGTAGTCAGCATGAATCGATAAGGAAAAGATGTTACGAACCTTCCTATGCAGCCTAAATTATATCATTACATTTCCTTCACGCTCCCTTTATCTATTTCACTGTTTCTACTCGCCCTAGGGGTAGGCTGGATTTCTGCAGCCATAGCTCTGCTTGTCATGACGCAGATACAGTTTTGAATCACCATCTCTTATTTACTTACGTATGCCCAAGATACATTCAAGACACGATATTTGAGGACTACGTCTTCATTATTTTCCATAAATCTATACACAGATAAGAAAGAAAGAAAGACAGATAACAGGATCTTAATCCCCTTCACTTTGAATGAATTCCTCATTCCTTTTCCTCAAATCACTACGAGATTACTTTAAAGAACCTAAGAAGGAGCTTCAGTGGTGAAGTGGTCAGTGAAGGGTACTATCGAAGCCACTCAGTTTGAAGTCTAAATACCATCGTCTGGTGATAGCAAGGGTACATTAAAAATTACGTCCTGCAACTGATGTGGTTAAGAATGTAGGACTTTCAGACTCTTACAACCATTCTTTTATTTACATAGCCAGTTATATATAGTACAGATTTTGCCATTAATGGTCGAATGCTTAAACAATAACGTGGAACTTGAGTCGCACTTGACTTTAGTCGGTATACTAATATCAGATGTGGAATCCACAATTATGGGATGCCACAATTGTGCGATTCTTAAATGCCAAAATTGTTGGAAAAAATGTGAGGCCCAACAAGGTGTCTTCACAGTTCTTTTTTTTTTTTTTTTTATGCAAGAAAGAAGGAACCATAGGCCAGGAGTCCACAAACTGTTCGTTCCAAGAAAAAACAAAAACTATACCTAAGAGAGCCAAATTCAAGATCCGTTCATTTCGGGATGCCTGGATAAACTGCATTTTAAAGGCTGGAGATCATAGGAAGTAGGAGATACAGACAGAGGGAGACAGTTCCTGAGTTGACCTGTTGCATAAATGAAGGACTGGGAGTAACGGTTAACTCTTGCATTACAGAGTTGGACAGAAAAGGGATGAGAGTTTATTGCTAGACGGGTGCGTTGCACCTGTCGTAGAGGTGAAGGGATGCATGCAGACAGTTCAGAGGAGCGGTGACCATGGAAGTAACGATAAAAAAGAGATAAAGATGCAACAGCACGGCGAAGAGACAAAGGTTGAAGGGAGCCAGTAAGTGGAGGATAAATGATAAGATGAAAATCCTTTGACTTCAACCTATTGAGAAGAGCTGTATATGGGGAGCCTCCCCGCACATGAGAGCTGTACTCTATACAGGGGTGAATAAAACCCGTGTATAAAGTCGACAACTGTGCAGGGGTAAAGAAGGTACGGAGTCGGCTTAGCACACCTAATCTCTTGGAAGCAGATTTTACAAGAGATGCAATGTGATCTTTCCAAGATAAGTCCCGAGTGAATGTAACCCCAAGCATATTCAAGGATGATGCAGGATTGAGCTGGATATTATTAAACATTAGTGGGTACTCCTGTGGAAGATTGTGTCGGGTTGATAAGTGTAAAAACTGAGTTTTTGATGCATTAAAAACATGATTATTTTTACCAAAGTCAGAGATACGAACCGAGTTAGGCATCAGGTGTGCCATAGCCTCATTCCTTGTTTGTTGAAGTAACTGCTGAGATGGACATTGCGAGAACCGATTGGAAAGGTGAAGGGTGGAATCATCAGCATACGAGTGGATAAGGTTAGATGCATAACTTAGAAGGTCATTGATGAATCAGAGGAAGAGAGTTGGTGATAGGACAGAGGCCAGAGGAACACCACTGTTGATAGATGTTGGAGAAGAACGATGGCCGTCTACAACAGTGGCTATAGAACTACCAGAAAGGAAGCTAGAGATGAAGGCACAGATAGAAGGATAGAAACCTTAAGAGGGTGTTTGGAAATTAAAGATTTATGCCAGATTCGATCGAAGACCTTTGAGAGGTCAAGTGCAATGGCAAAGTTTTCTCCAAAGTCCCGAAAGGAGGATGACTAGGAGTCTGAAAGGTTGGTGAGAAGATCGCCAGTGGAGCACCCCTGATGGAACCCATACTGACAATCAGAAAGAAAGTTGTGATAGGAAAGATGCTTTAAAGTTTTTGTTAAGAATTGACTCGAAAACTTTTGAGACACAGGATGTTAAAGCAATTAGCCGATAGTTAGAGGGTTGGAAATTGTCACCCATCTTTGAGACTGGATGAATGAGAGCAAATTTCCAGCAAGAAGGAAAGGTACAAGTTGACAGACAAAGGCGAAAGAATTTACCTAGGCAGGGTGTAAGCACTGAAGCACAGTTCTTGAGAACAACAGGAGGGACTCCATCAGGCCCATATTTCTTGTTAGTATTTAGGCCTGTGATGGCAGAAAATGCATCAGCTGAAGAAATTTTAATATCAGCCATAAGGAAGTCTGAAGGGGGAAGTGATGGAGGAACAACACCTGAATCGTCTAACGTGGATTGGAGGAGAAAGTCTGAGCCAAGAGATCTGCTTTATCAGTAGAAGAAATAGCTACAGAACCATCAGAATAGAAAAGAGGAGGGAAGGATGATGAGGTAAAGTTGTTAGAAAGGTTTTTGACAAGGTGCCAAAAGGAGCTGGAAGAATTAAAGTTGGAGAATTGAGAGATTTAGTACGGATGAAATTATTTTTTGCAGAGCAAAGAACAGCCTTAGCACGATTCCGGGAAGAAACATAAACAAAATGTGATTCAGGGGTGAGTTGGCTCCGGTACCTTTTATAGGCCCTCTCCTTGTTGCGGACAGCATTGGAACAAGCGTGATTAAACCAAGGCTTTCTTGCATTAGTCAAAGGATATGAGAAGGGAATGTATGCTTCCCTGCCCGAGAGAATAACCTCCGTAATGCGCAAGGCACACTCAGGTGGCTCCCGGCCATGGAAGCAATAATCATTCCATGGAAAATCAAAGAAGTACTGCCTGAGGGCCTCCCAATCTGCAGCTCCAAAGTGCCACAGACGACGTTTCTTTGGAAGTTCCGCAGGCAGTACTGGAACGATAGGACACGTTAAGGTAATAAGGTTGTGATCGGAGGAGCCCAATGGAGAGGAAAGATTAACAATGTAAGCAGAAGGATTAGATGTAAGGAAGAGATCAAGTATGTTGGAGCTCTCTCCAAGGCGGTCAGGGATACGCGTAGGGTGCTGTACAAGCTGCTCTAAGTCAGTTGTTCTCAGATACAGATAATACAAAGATCAAGTACAATACCACTCTTCGTGTACCGTCATGTTTGCCAGTCTCACACTATGCCACAATTGTGACTAAGCATACGAAAAAAATAATAATTATGAGGAATGCCCTGTTGAACGCGCAGACTACACAACTGTGGAATATCATAATTTTTAATTATACGACCACTTGGGACATCGCACAGCAAATAGCTAACTACAAACGACTTCTTTAACCAAGCTATCTGAAGTCGATTAACTATCACGCAAAAAGGACCTCCAATACTTGAGGGATTATTACAAACTCTGTTATCTAAACTCACCAATTTCAAATAGGCCTCGCGATCTAGACACTGCCCAGGGTTTAGGTGTAAACTATTGGTATACAAGCAAAGGAAATACTCGTAGATCTCTCTGATCACAAATAATTTTCTCACCAATCTCTCATGCTTCTTCAGCCATTCAAGACATTGTTCTCCCTTTTCCCCTCACTTTCATACATCTTACCAACTCACCCTGATACTTACACCTGTCACCCATACCTACACCCACACCCCCACTGACATTTACACCCACTCGCATCCAGATTTACCTGCACCCATGCTCACACCCACATCCAGATCCACACCCACATCACACAAGACACTCATGATACACCCATATCCACCTACACCAAAACCCACCAGCACCCAGTTACATCTACTCCCTCACCTACTTGCACATACACCCACACCCTCCAACACCTATACTCAAGCCCACTTACCCACCCACATACACTTACGCCAACACCCAAACCCACACCCACGACACTCAGGGGTGGGCGGCAAAAGAAAGCAGATGAGTGAGTTGAAGGTGAAATAATCCTGGTAGGGCAACTACATAGCATGCCTTTGTACGAAACATGAATGAAACAGTACATGGTTGCAGTCACTGGCTTATGACCAAATTCTGTTGGATAAATAATATTCATCGGGAGTTTCGATCTTAGTGAAAAATTAATGATAAACTACTTAAAAAAATTTAAATTGGTCATTTTATTGCTTGTAGCTGCTATTCCCAATGCAAAGAACAATGTCGACGGAAACAAGAAATTTGTGTAAATCAGAAATTCTCAGGGACTCTGTGACAAGTGGTGGGCATTATTAATCGCGCGAGAGATGCGAAATAATCAGAAATGTAGTAACGAGGTAGAACACAACATGAAAGCTTTTTTTCCTTTTCATCGCAAATTATTAGAGCCATAGCGTACCCACGTACATCGCTGAAAAGCTTATGAAACGGTAATGGGCGCTACTCCAGTGACGTTCCTCAAAATTCGCCACAATATTAATAAAAAAAAAAAAAAAGAATACCAAAATTAGATTATCTCGGAAACTATGGAAGCTTCGGAGGACTTAGGTACACCGACAGAAAGCTTATGGAAATGTAATAGGGGCTACCTCATTGACATTTCTTAGATTCCATCAGTATCTTGTAAAAAAAAGAAAAGCCAGACTAAGCCTAAAATCTGTGTTCTCAGAAACTATTATTGCTTCAGTATATCTACACACATGATAAGAAAGCTTATGAACATGCAACAGATGTAGTTTAAGTAATTTTCTCAGATGCCATCTACATATTGCTGAAAAAAAAAAAATCAAAATTGACTAACAAAACTAGATCATCCCAGTAATAAATGGTTAGCTTGAAAGGTCCTATGCACATCACTGGAAAAGTAAAATACAACTCAAAAGTGCTTACTTCTCTCGAACATATTTCACACTTCCGAGTATGGACGCCTATGACTTAGGTTACTGTGTGTAGATTTCCATTTTATATTTCCCAGCAGCTAAGGTTCTGAGGTTATTTTTATGAACGCAGATTTTTCATAGCACCCGGTAGTAAAAATCAAGAGAGTTGTGATCAGTGTGTGCAGAGCCCATTCATGGTCAGTGCCAAGACTGGCCACATGACCACATAGTTGTGAAATTTTTCTTGAAGAGGTAAGGGCTTCTTGAGCTGTATGCGGTGTGGAACCATCCAGTATAAACCAAATCAATTTCATTTTGACATAAAAATGAACATTCTAAAAATCATCATAAAGCTATTACTGGACATTCCTGTATCCCACCCTGCTGCAAGTTACCGTTGGACCGCGTTCATTCTCAAAGTAGTAAAGTCCCAAGATACCTCTTGTCCAAAATGTATAATTATAACTCGTGGGCCTTCTGGAGATTGTCATGTGACCTCTGAATGTTCATTTCCCCATTATATGCGCTGTAAACAGTCACGTTAATATGGATTTTTTTTTTTATGCGACTCGTTGCTAAGTCATAGGTTGCCTATCCAGTGTTGGAACCATTCCATGCGACCGTGAAAACATATACACATATTCAGGCGTTTCGTCTCTTCATCATTTACTGAGCTTATGATGAGCAGTGATTCTGTAAGGAAATGCTTTCGAGGTTATTTTGCATAAGTCGGCGGATACAGCTTTGTCTTAGGTTCATCTCCTGGGTTTGTCTTCATAAGGATCATTGGACAGTTGGGTACTGAGTCCCACGCCCAGGATACTATTTAAGGGTTTCGTTAAGTTAATGGTCGATCAGACCGGTGCATGTTTTAGTTAACGATATGGACTTTTCTGTGTGCTGGTCCTTTGTAAACTTCTTTTCTAGTCGCGAAATGTACAGTCAGGGATTTTTCGGCATGAGGTACACCTTGGAGTTCATGAAATCATAGTTCAGTTTTTTCCCTGGTAACAGTTTTGGACAGTGGGTATGGGATGAGGACGGTTAGGCGAGGGAGGTAATGAGTCGCCACGTTTTGTTGAAGAAATGTGTATAACTGACTCTCTTCTGAATATAATGCTACGACCCTACTGAGGCGTAACTACCTACCGCCTCTACAACCTTCCTACTATTTCGTGGCATCTCTTCCTCGCTCTGCAACAAGGTCATGGTAGAAAAGCAACATAACGCAAGATGATGGGAAGATTTGCTGTTTCTGATCTCGAATTTCAATCTCTGAAGCTTTATAACGTTTTAAAATTATTTTCAGATACTGGAGCGTCTCCAGGAACGGGTCTCTCTCTCTCTCTCTCTGTCTCTCAAAACAATTATCGGACTTGAGGTGCTTCATTCTCGTAGACTTTAGCTATGCCACACCACACCATACCACACATTACATAATCACCCTCCCACACCACACCATACCACACAATACAAAATCATCCTTCTACACCACACCAAACAATACAGAATCATCTGTCCACACCACACCACAATACAAAATCATCCTTCCACACCACACCACACAATACAAAATCATCCGCCCACACCATACCTTACCACACTGCAGTACACCACACCTCACCAAGGGAATCAACTAAGGGACCCAGAAGTTCCCATACCTAGTGCGTTTGTATTTGTTTTGATTTCACAATGTTTGAAGGCCTACCGATTTGACTCAAAGGTGAGAACTGTTTCTTGAATGAGTCACTGGTTAACGAGGGAAATCATCCGTAATCATAATGGTATTCTTACTGTTACCATGATCAAACGCAAGTGATAAAAGAAAAAAAAAAAAGGAGGATCGTGGACCCTGCTCAGAAATGAATATCCCTTTGCGTCACACTCCAACATTGATGTTTTACGTTCGTCGTCGTATCTGTTCTATTAGAGCAGACTGTTTCACATTAGACACCAAACATTATCTTGTTTTAACCTCATTCAGAATCAAACAAAACTTTGCATGCCTTGGCAGTTCTTTTGTTATTGTTACTCTTCCCCCCTTTTTGTTCCGATATCTTATGTGACTACTTATTTAGTATCTTTGTAATGCTATCCCTAGCTAGTCAGTCAAGTGTTTTTCCCCTACTACTATAACAGGAAGCAATATTTACAATACTTTCATGGAAGCCAGTGCTTGAAAGGGAAGAATAATTATGGCAAGTCAAACGCTTAACATACATTTCTGTGGAAAGCTCCTTTTACCCCCTTTCCCCACATGCTGTTACTATATATATATATATATATATATATATATATATATATATATATATATATATATATATATATATATATGGCAATGTCAAGTAAAATATTACGTAAAATTAATGATAAGCTTTTCACATAGGCCAATGTTTGCTCAAATGTTAGGCAGCATTTTATGGTACGGAATATGGTGTCCAATATTGTGTGTTAACCCTTTCTTTGGGGTTTATTTGACACCAACACTGAAAGAAATGCATTCATAAAAATGGGGGTTATAAAAGGTTTATTCAGTAGGGTCCTAGTAACAAATTCAGAAGTCTTAGTTTTAGTATAATTCTTCATCTAACACCTTTCATCAAACCCTCCTCATTTCATACCCCTTCTCCAACACTGTTGTCAGAGAAAAGATAGAAACCTGTTTCCATTGGCTCCAAGGTGTAGCGTGCAAAAAGACCCGAATTGTAAGAGTCAGTCCCGAACTGTAAGAGTGGCTGGCAATGAGGATAATTTTAACGTTAAACTCAAGGCAGTGTTCACGCATCGTCATTATGAGTCGCAGTTGCATGTTTCATAATAATCCAAATCAGTTGTAATATACGTGTGTGTTAAATCAATATATTCACTTCATATCCTGAAAAACAGAACAAAAACTGACCACACAGGGTGATTTATATGAAACTGAATGAGTAGTGAACTTGTTGGAACATCCCCTATTAGGAAGTGAAAGTTGAGTGAGTGAAAGTTTGAGATAATGACGAGGGCGAATGATTATGAAAAAATACAAGAAACACATATCCGAACAACTATGACTTCCTATCAAGCCACTGCGCCTGCCCCCCAGCGGCTACAGATCACCTTGCCATGGCGGTCAGACCTGCTCCGGAGCCATGGGTGCTGAAAAATAATCTGGGTATCACAGCCTAGTCATCTGTGGAAACTAAACGTTGAGACCTACAACATCCAGATTCTTGCTGATGAAGCCAACTTGGCTGTTCTTTTTGAAGAGCTAAGAGACGTAAACTGGGATATCATTGGTTTTACTAAGGTAATATAACCTTGTGAGGCATTCATTGAACTGTTTAATGCTTACATACTGTACTACACAGGCCAACAAGAAAAAAAGTTACGTGGTGTAGGATTTTATTTTTTTTTCTTAAAATCCTTCAGTGGTAATACTGGATATTTTTAAAATAGAGGAAAAGTAATAGTCATAACAATAAACCTGAATAAGAGGTAAAAAAAAATAATAAAAGGAATATAATCAGAATACCGATATAAATGCACCAACATCAATCTACGTGGATGAAAAAAAAAAAAAAGTGTATGACAGTGTAGAGCAATAATGCTCTCTCTCTCTCTCTCTCTCTCTCTCTCTCTCTCTCTCTCTCTCTCTCTCTCTCTCTCTCTCCAATATCGTTTTAAGTTCATATTTCCTGAGCTTAATTATGCAAGGTTAAGGCGTGGAAAATACCCGTAATGGTGCCATCTGTATTTCAATGAACTTACTGTAACCCTCATTATACAGTTGCTATAAATTCATCATCAATCGTCGTCAAACATCGTCAATCGCCGTCCTCATCGTCATTGTTATCGTCCATCATCATCATCCAATTTCTTGCTTTAAATACACATGGTGAGATGGATTCAGAGATAAGAAAGGGGATCACAATAAAACGAGACGTACTGGTATCAGCAAGGTACCCACTGATCTTCGAAATTCTTGGCTCCATCTCACAGGTCAAACGAGCCACATAAACGTCATTCGTATCACTATATAGTGTACGGTCAGGTACTGAAATTCGCTTACTATTCCATGCCCTCTTCACATTTAGGGCAGGTTCGCCAATTTTTTGCTTCCCGATACATCACAAAGCATCTTTTAATGGTAGAGAAAAATACCTAATCTCTCTCAGTTTAGAAATATTATCCAACAAAGGAAATCGAGATGTAGACGAGGTGAAATATAAGGCAAACTTCTGTCGCTGACTGAAGATCATTTATCCATCCTCTCCTTCCTCACCTTTCATACCTTACTTATTCAGTCGCTCTCTTACTCACAAAAGAGTGTATATATAAGATGATTCAATATGTATTTTTACCCTCCACCTGACGAAGTCAGACGAGAGTATTGCTATCACTGGGATCAACAACAATAGGTGGCTTAGAGATTTCGTTGTCGGGCCAGAATTCAGAATGTATTCACTATGTGGTCATGGAATTTCACATAGTTATGTGTCTTAACAGTGAACTGGTGTCTTTTGATAGGTAGAAAGCTCTGTCTGAAGTTTTTTTTTTAATCAAAAAGTATAAAAAATCATATTTCAGTGCAACCTACGCAAGAAATCTGAAGGACCCAATGCATTTCTCTATTAAAATTTTGCAACTGCTACACTTAGGAGATAGAAATTGTACATGATAAATGACTACAGTATCTGAATATCCAGTTATGTATGAAGTTTCATGACTACCTATTATGTAATCATAAAAACTGGCTGCCCAGATTGACAAAGCATGAGTCATAATTGCATCAGATCTGCTCATAACTTCATTGTTACCATGGATAAACTACTAAAACTTTTGAGTTTTAATGTTTCTGTGTTATACGAAGGGGGGGGGGGTGGAGCATTATGAGCTTGGTTAGGAGTGCAGGGAGGTGGCAGGTATGTACTTGGTCAGATGGAGAGTTGCGACAGCGTAGCGTTGCCTATGTTTTATATTAATGAACCAATATAAGTGAAACTTGATACTTTTTTTTCACTTCATTACAATATATCCGCTGTTATAACAAGTTTTGAAAGCGGTCTCTCTCAGCGTTTAAAAATAATTGAAAGCAATGTTCCAAACAAGTGAATTTCCTTTGTAACTTCTCTACAAGGATGCCTATACTCTCCCTAATGTTTGGTTTGGCCTAGTGTGTGAGGCTTATTTTGACTTTTTTCTTTAATGTGACCCCATCAAAAAAAAAAAAAGAAAAAAAAAAATCCCCTCAGGTAAATCAAGAGAATTTAAAAAGGTGGATAATTGTCCAGTACGGTATGATCACTGAACCAACTGATGCCCCATTCGGCGCCATGCTAGTGAAAGAATATTTAATTTCCATCATTTGGCCTTATTTCAAATGTCATGGAATTTCTAAGATGTTGTATATGACTGACACAGATAAGTTTGTATATACGGGGATTCATTGAAATCCGTACTTTTTATAACGGTATATTTTGGGGCTTCAGAGCAGCGATTTACCCTGCATTTCAAACATTTTTGTTCGTTATCCCGTGCATCTGTGAGCAGTATAGCTCACATAGTTTTAATACTGTTTGGACCAGACTCGGTGGTATGGTTGAGGGTCTTGCAAGGGGCTGGTCTGTTGGTCGTGAGAACAGTAAGTCAAAGGATCAGGTCACAGTGCAAGGGCTGCTTTAATATTTGTGTCTAATAATTAGCTCAGACTTGAAGCATTGGCTCAGGAGAAGCAATGATTATGATATTCGATTCTAAGAACAGTAAGTCAAACGTCAAGGTCAGGTGACCACGTGAAAATTTTGGGCCTATAACTCAAAGATTTTGATTCGATTTGAAACAGCCTTGGTGGAATTGTTAAAAGTCAGCCAAAAAGTTGATCTATTGTTTATTGAGCAGCAGATCAAAGGTCAAGGTCACAGGGCGGAGTTTGCTTAAATAATTTTGGTCGGATTTGGACTAAACTTGGTGGAAATGCTGAAGATTAAGTAAGAATGAAACAATTCGAGTTTAAGATAGTCAAAAGCCAGGGTCGCAGGGCAAGGTCAAAGATTCGACGATTCGACTCATTGACTGACGCAGTTACATTCAGTTTCGACCAAACTTGGTGGAAGTGTTGAGGATCGGCCAAGGGTGAAAAGATTTGATTTCAGCTCAAAGGTCAAGGTCACTGTACTGGTACTGACATTCCCACAATGAGTTAAGTCTTACACTGTTTTTACATATTACATACAGGGAAGTTTATTCATGACTGAAGAGTGTGTAATACAGTGATGAGATGAATAACCAAATACAACTTCACTGTGAGTGTGGTGTGGGAACGAGATAAGAGCCCAGACGTGCTAAGGCTAGCGTTTTTGGACGTACACTGAGAGTGAAGGAAGGTGAGAGAACGATATAAATTCTGCATATGTTTAAGTCTTGGGGATATATATATATATATATATATATACATATATATATATATATATACATACATATATATATATATACATACATATATATATATATATATATATATATATATATATATGTGTGTGTGTGTGTGTGTGTGTGTGTGTGTGTGTGTGTGTGTGTGTGTGTTAATACACTATGTACAGTTTATACTGCCTTCTTGAGATGTATGATGTGCATGGTAGAGCTGTAACTTACACCTACTCATTTACGTACCTCCGTACGTCTGAGAGATGTGGCATCTCTAAATATCGCTGATCTGTCCTGGTTCTCAGGGGCTGGGCAGTGAGAGGTGCAGATTTCTCTTAGCTCTCATCTGAAGGAGACGCCCTATTCCGTTGTCCTCTGTTGTCACCGCTGTATTTACTGTGGCACAATATAGAGGGAGCAACACACCTGCTCCAGTTTATTCTGATTTACCTGCATGCTACCTTGCTCCTGTTTCACGAGCTCATCCCCACCAATCTCGGCGGCATTGTGGCAGCAAAGACTAGCCGTGGGAATATTTGGTGGTCAGTTGTGGAATGCAGCGGAGTCTACACCATACAGCTACACATTAAATTTGGTGGCCTAGTGCTGGGATACGAGGGTGCCGAAAGGGACACATGTGAAGTGAAAACTCTTGGAACCGCTCGTGTTGTCTTAATTTCAGGTGAATAACAGAAAAATGCAAATTCCACTTTGCAGAGGGACTAATTGAGGAGTGAGATAAAGGATAAAACAATGAAAGCAGGAAAAACGTAGTAATGAGCTCGTTCTTTCAGATAAGCATCGGTGTCTCTAATGGCTCTGGCGAGATAATCTCTTTGTGGAGGGAGAGATCGAGGCCAGCGCGGAGAGGGGTGGCTTCATCCGAGGGCATCTGGCAACCCTGGTGAGGCGTGAGAGCCGCGACAGACACCTCGAGGCGAGCGAGGAGGCAACGTCTCAGTGTGGCCGGGAGGGACGAGACTTGGCAAGTGTGTGCGATTCCCGTGGAGTTGCAGTGCGAATCTACCTGGATTTCAGCATCATCTGAATGCACCTAGGTTAGTGTATATGCATATCACTCCACAAGACATAACACTCTCCGATCAGCACATGGTAGTTAGGGAATTTTTGAGAAATAAAGGTTCCTTAGTCCCCCGTTTAAATCATAGCTTTCTATGTATCGTATCTGTGTCCCATTCTCTATTGCTTAGCCATAACTAATCTATTTGTGTCAATCAAAATTTAACACGTACGACTCCTGCTATGCACTACACACATTCTGCCACTGCTTCTGATCGTTTACCAATCCCCTCACCGCTCTCCATCACTGAAACCCTTAACTCCCTAGCCTGCACCTACCCTTCCCCCCCTATTCATGTCTACACAGAGGTTCTGGTCTCGCTAATGGCCGGGCGGGAGCTGCTTGCATTGCCTTTATTAACTCTGCTTCCCCCGTCTTCTCCACCTCCCACCGCCTTCCCAACTGGGCCAGCAGTACCCAGTGTGAACAATCTGCTATACGCTCTGCCCTTGACTTCCTTCTCTCTCATCACCAGATCTAATCATCAGCGATTCCGAAACTGTCCTTGCCTTACCTTGCAACTCCCTCCCCCGCCTCCCCTCCCCTCTCTTTGCCTCCCTTTACTCTCGCCTCCATCAGGCTCATGCTCTTGGTCTCAGGGTTTCTTTTATTTGGATCCCAGCCCATGTTGGTCACATCCGCCACGACCAGGCAGATTGCCTGGCCCGAGCTGCCTGTAACCCCCCCCTAGCTGCCATCCGCCTCCCTGTGTCAACAACAATTGTCCAGAGAATTCTTCTCGAGGAGTCCAGGGAGGACCTATCCCTGTGTACTGATGCTGAACGTCCCACTATGTCACCAGCCAGCACTATGACACCCACCGTGGCATGAGACACACCTATAGCATGCAGCCCCGCCCCGCCGCTGTCATGTGGCCGTCGCCCACATTCGTCTGGGGTATCGTTCCCCGGGGGAAATCACTGGACGAATGACTGCCAACAGGCCATATAAACTCTGTCACAATCCAATGGATGAAGCATTATCTCATCATATCGTTAACTGCCCAGTTATTGCCCCCTTCAGACCCCCTGAACTCTTGTTTTCTGCTTTGTGTACCTACTTCATCACACATCTTGATGTACTCGAAGACATTCTCACCCTTCTGCCCGACTTCCTATCAATGTAATGCCTTGGCACTAGGACAATGATCGGACTTTTGGTGTGTGTGTGTGTGTGTGTGTGTGTGTGTGTCGTCCACGCACACGTGCACACACGCACACATCAGGTGCATGTCCTTGTATTGTCCCAGTGCTGAGATTTTGAATCGAGGTAATTTTCTAATGCATGTCGTGTTTTTTTTTTCTATCAACCTACCTGTGTATGTGACTATGTATATGTATCTACGTAGGGTGTATATGTATATATATATATGTTTCCCTGTCTATGTATATATGAATATATCATATGTGCATGTTGCATATGTACACATATGCACGCCTGTACACATACCCATTTCTCTATACATGCGTATCTATCCTGTACGTGCAGTATGCTTATGGCTACATGTGCGTGAATATATACATATATGTATAGATTTATACAAAGATAAACACCAACGCAATCAGGAACATCTTTAATAAACTGATGACGTTTCGACAACTCGTTTGTCATTTTCAGACCTATAGAAAATACAATAAAATCAAAGTAAACACCATATCTATGATAAAAATACAAAAACTAAAGTAAAAAACCAAAGTAAAACACCATGTCTGATAAAAATACAAGTGAAGAATTATTATGATAAGATGAAGAAATAAGTCATCCATAGCTAACGTTGGTGAGATGCTACTAAGTGCAAGGAAAAAAAAAAAAACAAGTAATAACACATAAGTCAAACCTTAAAAACAGCGAAGGGACGTGGAACAGTCGTGTGTGCCCAGTGTGGGCTGTAGGTGGTGAGTGAGGAGTGATTCAGCCAGGAGGCGTGTTACCTCGTCACGACAAGCGTGAACAACAGAAAAATCAGATTTGCTTATGGGGTGGCCTAAGCCTTCACAGCAATTTCGGATGGCAGAGAAAGGTGCCATAGGTAGACCGGTTCTATATGACCGAACCCGATGCTCTCCAATTCTTACTCGTAATTGCCTCTTAGTCTGTCCAATATAAGACGCATTACAGCGACTACATTTAATTTTATAGACAACAGAGGATTGCAGAGCGTCAGGGATTCGGTCTTTATGTTTGAACCATTGTCCGATAGTGTTGCTGGGTTTGAAAATTGTCCTAAGACATACTTGAGGGTAAAATTCCCTAACTAAACTCGATATATTATTACGTATGGAAAAACTTTTTGGACCTAAAAATGGCAAGATACAATATACAGGGTGATTTGCTTGCTGTGAGTTTAGGAGTAGGTGGGTTACGGATCTTATTTAGTTGTCTTCCCATATGGGTTTGTGTGAAAGAAATTGGGAAACCTTTTGAGAACAATGTTTTCGGAAGAAAACTCAATTCCGAATGTAAAGAAGAATAGGATGAACAAATATTATAAGCTCTGGTCAGCAGGGTTGAAACCAAATTGCGTTTAAACTGAATTGGGATTGCTGAGTTGAATTTCGTGGTTAATCCTGTGAAAGTGGGTTTACGGTATACTGAAGTGGTGAAAGAATTAGTAGTTTTTTGGATTAGTATATCAAGAAAAGGAAGCTTGTTGTTATCTTCAATATCAGAAGTGAAATGAATGTTAGGATGCCTCGAGTTTAAATAGTTTAGAAAAAGGGGGATGTGGTCTGGAGAACTAAACAATAAAAATTTATCGTCGATATATCTACGGTAAATGAGTGGTTTGAAATGGGAGGGGCATTGCTGTAGCCAGTTTGTCTCATGGTAACACAAAAATGCGTTTGCTAAGCAGGGACCTAGGGGATTCCCCATCGCCACTCCATCAATTTACTTATATGTTTTTCCGTTGAAAAGGAAAAGAGAATCTTTAGAAACGAGAGACAGTAATTTACGGAACTGGTTCATATTAAATCCATCTATTATTTTCTCATGTTTAAACACTTGATTGGTGCAAATGTCTATAGTTTCATAAAGAGGAATATTAGTGAACAGGGACTTTATATCGAAAGAAGCCAGTGTACAGTGGTCAACATCGTAGTTACAAATCTTCTTAGCGAAAGTAAAGGAATCTTTAACCGTATAGCAATTTTTAGTAATGGGGGTAATCATAGGTACAAGGAATTTAGATATGTTATAGCTAACAGTTCCAGTGGCAGAGAGAATGGGTCTGACTGGACAGTTCTGTTTATGGACTGTGGGGAGCCCATACATGACTCCTGGTGTAGCGCCAGATACGTATAATTTTGGGCACACTTCATTACTAATTATTCCATCAGGCTTCAGTTTCCTTAGGAAATTGTTTACTTGATCTTCACATTTCAGTATCAAAGAAAATACATAATCATTTACCATTTTCAGCTTTGAACGATCATTAAGAATTTCAGACATTTTACACAGATAATCAGTCCTGTCCAGAATTACGACACCATTTCCATTGTCTGGTTTAGTTATGATAATAGAATCATCATCTTTTACAACTCCACAGGCTTTGGGACAAGGGAGGAAGTATAATTTATTTCATACTGCTCCTTATGCTAATCCTTGGGGCCTGAATACTAAGAGTGTTGGCATGCAAACCCATGTTAATCCTCCTCCTTCTACACGGCATGTACCCAATATGGCAACTACTAACCTGACTACTGCCATACCTCAAACATTACCACCTGTAGAGTGGGTTAGTCAATCTCAGGGACCTTTTGCTCAGGCATCTTTGAACTCAGACTGTATAAAGATGTTGCCTACAGCACAATCGACTATGCAGTTTACTGGGGAAGGTGACTATGACATATATAAGTTCTTAAGAGACTGTGAGGCTCATATACATAGGCTGAAGCTTGCTAGTGATGGGGAGAAAATTTGGCATGTTAAAGCCAATGTTAAGCCATATTCCCAGGCGGCTGAAATGCTTGAAGTCTCTATTTTTCAAATCGGACCTACTGCTCAGGAATATGAGAGGTTTAAGGAAGCCTTGATATATACATTCGAAAGTGACTGCTATGTGCAGACGCTTGGGTGTTTAGATTAGTTAACAGGGCACAGCAG
Organism: Coenobita brevimanus; assembly: GCF_032717465.1. NCBI lineage: Eukaryota > Metazoa > Arthropoda > Malacostraca > Decapoda > Coenobitidae > Coenobita > Coenobita brevimanus. Next base: position 27,494,103 of record NC_136983.1, on the reverse strand, counting down.
TATTCAAATTGTACTGAAGGTCAGCCTCATGCGAAAGCAGGCAGGTGTTATGCGGAAGCAAGCAAACCTTTGCTAACTTCAGGCTGGGGAGACATGGCTGGGGGATTGTCTTATGAGAGAGTGGCTCGTCTTCTAGAGTACCTCCAGTACTTGCTTTGTTTGGCCCCTGCTAGAAGAGATAAAGTGCTTAGGCAGGTGAAAAGACCTCCTGACATAGCCCTTCATAACTTGAACTTCAAGTTAAAGGCGAAGGCAGAAGGAGAGGGCAGAAGAACTATCTTAGCAGTGGACACAGAGAAACAAACCCTGTTGGTAAGTTCTGTACCCTGTGCCCCAAGGCTGGGCATATAGATAAAAAGTGTTGGCAGGCTAGAAAGGCGGCCCGCCATGCAGCCAAGGCTAACACAACTGTCCCGTTTGGGTCTAAAACTTCTGGGAAAAGCAGTCAGGCAAAAAGCAACCAAACCAGCTCACCACAGCAAGACCAAGCCAAGACTAAGCCAAAGGTACAAAGGTGGTGTGTCATACATGGGCAGTGTCCTCATTCCTCGGACTATTGCCCCATTGTCATTGCCAATAGGGAACAACTAAGTAATAGGGCAAATTCGGGGGAAGCCCAGAGCCACACGCAGAAATAATCTGAAAGATCGTACAGTCCACCAATGCATGCATGGCAGCTATAAAAAAGGTGAATTTACTGTCAATTCCTTGGATTATAGGGAAAGGCCAGGTGTCTTTCATAGTTGACACCGGGGCATGTGCAAACATTATTTCCTGTAAAGTGCTAGAAAGATTAAGACATCTGATGCCTCGTGCACATTGGGCGTTATCAGCACCCGATGTGATTTTGACAGGTGTGACAGGGAGTAAAATGAAGATCGTAAGCCAGGTACTGTTGACACTGACGGCAGATAAATGATCTCCTGTATTACGTGCTACATTCTATGTGGTTGAGGACTTCCCTCTGCCAGCTGATGGGTTATTAGGCCTTCAGTCCATGGAGGAGTATGTGATTATACACCTTCAGAGACATTCCATTTCCTTTAATGGGAAGGAGTTTGTGGGCCTTGTTCCCTCAGCAACCAAAGCTGGAGATAGTGGCGTCCAACAAGGAGCCATTCAACCAGTTGTTACACCAACAGGTGAAGCGTCAAGGGAATCACCAGACGAACACGAAACGGAGGGTATAAGCTGGAAGCAGGTCAAGGCTATAGTGCAGGGGTTCTTAACCTGGGGTCCATGGACCCCCAAAGGGTCCATGGATGGGATACAGGGGGTCCGTGAAGGTCAGAATAATTGAGAACAATTTAGTGAGATTGCATGATGCCCTTTGGCATCATTAACTTAAAAAAAAATAAGTAAAAACTCGAAGTCTTGAAGAATTCTGGTGTTCGTTGACACAAGCCTACCCTCATCTGGCAAAGCGAGCTATCGGTGCTCTGATTCCTTTTGCAACTACATACCTTTGTGAGTCAGGGATTTTGGTGCTTGTTTCTATGAAAATTAAAAGTCAAAATCAACTGGATGTCAACGATGACATGCGTGTTGCCTTGTCATAGACCACTCCACAATTTCATCTTATTCAAGCCAAACAGCAACAACAACCCTCTCACTGAAATGAACTTTTGAGCAAACTTAAAATTTTGTTTTGTTTAATTTGCTCAAGTGTGATGTATATAATTTTTTCGAGTGGCCATTAGTTTTTGCATGAAAAAGAGAAACATAATTCTTTGTAAAGACTGTTTTATACTTTGTGATACACTGCGTGAGGTAGTTTTCAATAAAATAATGTATATTCATTGCATGCAAAATGCTGCATTTGTGCTTATGTGCATTTTTGTAGGGAAAGGGTTCATAGCGTTCACCAGATTCTTGAAGGGGTCCGTGACTCAAAAAACGTTAAGAACCACTGCTATAGTGAGTGGGAATCACCACTTGCCCAGTCGGACTGTCTGCAAAATTCCTGTTTGAGTACCTGACGTGTCAGCGGGAACTGGTATGGCATGCTTATCGGAGACCGTAAAACATAAGGCATTGTTACTGGAGTCCACCCTGAGCAGTGTTGGACAAGACCAGAAAACACCCCTCTGCATCACAAATATGAGTGGTGGCACAATTAAGCTCAGAGATGGTTGTTATGTAGGGGACTTGATATGCTATGATTCCCCCGTAAAGGAAGTCGACGATGTACCAGTAGTCTCTCCAGTAGTTACATCGCAAACAACGACTCAGTCTGAACCTAAACGTCTAGGGAGAGGAAGTTTGCTAGGACAATACGTGAAGGTAACAGACAATGTTAACCATAAAGTGCGACTGCTAGCACTTCTTAACCCGTTAACCGCAGGTGTCATTCCAGAATGACATTGAAAAAACTAGACAAAACCGCGGGTGTCATTCTGGAATGTTTGTGAATATTTTGAATACCGCGCATTTTTTCCGAGTGTCAATTGTTTCAAAGGAGAGTAGCTATTAAGTTCTTTCATTCCAGCTGACCCCCACCTCCCTCCTCCCACCCCCCGGGGCCCCCCCATCCCTGCCCAAACACGCATCAGTCTCTGTCCAACTTTGTGAGTGACAATGTTGCTGATGTGGCAGTGAAGTGCGGGCAATTACAGTGCCTTTTACCTGCCTCAGTGAACACAGAGTGGATGTTTATCGTATGTGCAGTGTTCATATATGTTTATAGTATTATTATCAGAGTGTGGTTGGCATTTGGTAATGGTGTGTGGGGAGAAAAATAGTGATTTTAGATTGCTCACTTCTAATGGCACTGCCCACCCAGTGAAAGTCCACGAAGTCATGAAACCTACATCATTGCAAAGCTGAAGGTTAGTACTTTCTAATGATACCTTATTTTTCTCTCTAGCATTATCCTGTGCAGAGTTATAAATGTTTAAAGTTTGTTTACATTTTGGCTGGAACCCCCGTGGGGGGGGGGAGTCGGGTCAAAACAATGCTCATGGTTAAGGGGTTAAAGAATCCTCCGACGTAGTCCCACTTCCAGGAGAACCACTGGGTAGGAAGGGCAAGGTGAAACATCATATTAGTTTGTGCCCTGGTACAAATCCGATATATGTGCCTGCATACTGTCTACCGCACAGCCAAAGGAAGCAGTGGAAGAGGAAGTTGAAAAAATGCTTTACGTTGGAGTCATTCAGCCTTCTTCCTCACGTTGGAATGCACTACTCTTTCTGGTTCCTAAAAAAGACAGTGGTGCGAGAGCTGTTGTAGATTTCCGGTAGGTGAACAAGGTAACCATACTGGATCATTTCCCGATTCTGCATCTCAGAGACTTACTACAGTCCCTGGGTAAGGGAAATACCGTTTTCACCTGCCTGGATGGTATTGGCTGGTGGAGGTGACTAAAGAGTCTCATCCCATCACTGCCTTTAGCACTCACCATGGGCACTTTGAATTTCTCCGGATGCCTTTTGGATTGAGTAATGCTCGTTTGACATTTCAGAGGATGATAAATTAGTTGTTTGGTGACATGTTAGGGCTGGACGTCTTGGCGTATCTAGATGACTTGAGAATTGTGAGCAAGGACATGGACACTCACTTTAATAAGTTAAAACGAGTAATGGAAACCTTAAGGTCCGCGGGTCTGAAAATCAAGCTCTCAAAGTGTGAATTCCTGAAGTCATGTGTTAGATTTCTGGGGCACTTAGTCAACGGTGATGGCATTAAGGCTCTTCTGGATAAGGTTACTGCCATGATAAACTTCCCTACACCCAAGTCCAAGGATGACGTTCGCTCGTTTCTAGGGCTTACTGGCTTCTGTAGGAGCTTTGTCCACAGATATGCTGCTATTGCATCACCGTTAACGGCTCTACTTAAGAAGGATGCAGCATGGTAATGGGGATCATCGGAAGAGAAAAGCTTCAACGACCTCAAGAAAGCCATGACTGAAGCACGTGTCAGCGTTTCCCGATTATACTCAACCTTTTTACCTGTGCACGGACACCCAGGTTCGGGTCTGGGAGTGGTGTTACAGCAGAAGGATGAGCAAGGCGAAGCGCACACCATTGTGTATGCCAGTAGGGCACTAAAACCCCCAGAAAAAAAATTACTTCGCGACACATTTGGAGACATTAGCAGTCGTGTGGGCATTAGGGCATTTCCGGGATATCATCTTCGGTTAGTGGATAATTGTTTTAACTGACCATGCACCCATACGCGACTTGTTCAAGGGGAAGAATTTGCACGGTAAGGTAGCACGTTGGTACAGCAAGGTAATGGAGTTTGACCCAGAAGTCAGATATTTACTTGGCTGTCAAAATGTCATTGCCAACATGCTGAGCAGAAACATTGCTGCTGCCATATCTGAGGATATCCCTCTCACTGGGTATTTCCCAGACATGGTAAAGTGGAACAACATAAGGATGCAATGTGGTCTCAAGTCATCTATGCCTTGGAGTCTGGCGACGAGACTTGTCTACCTGAACATCCGGTACCGATGACTCACTTCCACCTTCAACAAGGTCTCTTGTATAAGAAACCACCGGGGAAATGCACGGTGTATCAGCTGGTTGTTCCTGCTGTTTTACAGCAAGCCGTGTTACAGTTGGTTCATAACGTATCGTACCTAAAGCAGGTCATCCTGGACACGACAGATGCATATATGAGGCAAGAGATAAGTACTATTGGCTGACCATGAGGAAGGACATAGCTCACGTTAGTCAATGTGTCAAGTGCGTGGAAATACTAGGAACGACTGGACCTCCAAATCCCATCTTGGAGTATCCACTACCAGAAAAACCTTGAGATACAGTGTCCATTGATCTGTTGGCGTTGCTAAGAAGTCATCAAGGCTCAAACTGTGTGTTGGTGGCAGTGGACCATTTTTCACGATTCACTGTTTTAGCACTATTACAGATGAAAAATGCAGACAAAAACTGCTTTTGTAATCTCAGTGATTTGTCCATACTCTACACTCAAGGTATTGTTCAGCGATAATGGCAGTGAATTTCGTAACCAGGTGTTACAGGAAATCTGTCTTACGTATGGGGTAAAGCAAGTCTTTGTTACACTTTACAGTCCCAAGAGCAATGGCCCTGTGGAGAGGACAAACAGGAAGATATTGGAAGTCTTGAAGTCAGTGATCAACTCGATGGAGAATGACTGGCAAGACTGGTTACCACATGTAGCAGCTATGATAAAACTCCTCAGAGAATTCGTCGAGTGGGAAATCTCATTACATCCTTTATGGAGATGAGAAATTGTTGCCCTACGATTTGCTAGCTAGACCTCCTACTCCGGTGTACAATCTTGAGGATTACAACAAGGTCCAACTTGCAGAATTTCAATGCATACATAGTGAAGTACGGAAAAGACTGAAAGCCTCAAGAACGGACATGATGGCGAAACAACACAAAGGTAGTCAAGAAAAGACGTTGGAGGTAGGCCAGAAGGTGATGGTCCAGACTCCTGAAAGAACTTCTAAGCTCAGCACTAGTTCCATGGGCCATGTACAATTATCGAAAGAGTGCATGGAAATACCTATAAAATAAGGAATGATGCAAGTGCAACTCAGGAGATAGTACATGCTGACAGGATCAAGCCTAACTAACCAATCGTCTGATGTGTTGTCCCCTCTGTCTTCGTCGCAGTCTATGTCGTCGTGTATACCTGTCCCTAACCAAGATTATCGCAGCAAGCTACGATCCCACAGCAAGGACGATTAAGGGAGTATCTTCTCTTGCAGAAATGTGGCTGTGGCTTGTATTCCTTTCGCGTTGCTTGGGGTGGACCTATGGAATGACAACGGACACGACTGTATTGATGCCAGGAGCACTGAAGAGCCCACCAGGAGAAGTCGTGGTGGTAGATGATGCAGTCTGTGTGCACTACCCGATGGATGACTATTTCTGAGCTCCGGACACTGTTAAAGGTGCTGTTGAGGGATTGTTTCACCTAAAATACCTAGTGTTGGAGATGGGGAAGTCGCACGACGTGAAACAGCAGCTAATGGAAATATGGAAATCACCTTACCTGAAACAGCAGCTGATGGACTTGAACAGTGAAGCTTTCCTACAACCATTACATGGTTTACTCGACTTCAAACTGATCATATAGATAGGCTCTTAGACAGGCTTACAAAATTGCATGTCGCTTTACTTAATGCAGATTCTGATCTTTCCCAGCATGTCCCTGCACGTACTAAGAGAGGACTTGTGGACTTTCTAGGTATCCTGTCTCAAAAGCTCTTTGGTACGGCGCTAGACAAAGACGTAGTGCAATTGGGCAGACAGATACATGATTTGGCATTAGCAGCTAAGGCAAATAACAGGCTAATAATACACACATATGAACAACTTGGTGAGTTCACTAACAAGGCTAACGAGATAATTGTGACTACCAACCATCTCGTAGAAATTGCGCACAATATCCAGACTAACCTACCAACCCTAACTAATTTAATGTTAATCACTGAGTACCTACATGCTCTCGATGAGTCAGTCACTGCTTTGGAGTTGCATGCAGCCAATATGGTGGACGGCTTAGTCGATGCAAGCTTGAATAGGGTTAATGCTTTATTACTTCCTCCTCATATTTTAAGTAATGTTCTTGACGTAGTTATGGTGAAGCATGGACTTATGCCACTTTTTAGTATAAGTCAGCTGGAGTATTATTATCCATTCTTGGAGGCCCAGTTGACTCATGATGGCATCCTGATATTGGCACCTATGAGGAATGATATACCATACATGGCGGTTCATTCCTTTCCCTTTTGGTACTGCTAACAACACACTTGTCATTTTGGAAGAGGGTCCAAAGGTGTTAGTTGTGTCTGATGACAAAAGGTATATAGTAGAAACGACTGTGGATGAGTTTGAGAAATGTAAGTCTTCCTTCTCAGTCTCCATGTATGTCCTGCTTTCCATTTTGTCTTTATACCATCAGAGGTGGAGGAATGTAAGGTGGCCTTGCCGGACACTAACACTTCCTCTACACTGCAACGTTGCACTTTCCAACCCATCCAACTGAAATCAGTTTTCCATGCTCATGTACATGCGAAACAGTATTTCTTCTTTCCTGAGTCAGACGACGTAACACTGACGTGTGCATCACAACACCAGTTCCTTACGGTAGTCGGATACTATGTTGCCCCCGATTTTTGTGAGTTGCACAGTAAAGAGATGGTAATTCTACCTAAGAAGCAATATCTAGCGCTGTCGGTGAATTTCTCATCCCTGTTACGACTCTTTCTACCTTCATTCAGTGTGTTTTTTTTTTTTTTTGTGAATGTGAAAAAGACTGTCTTATGTGTTAAACGGAATGGAGTTTGTTAGGTACTTGAACAAGACTGATTTAAAACCATATATACTGTCCTATCCTCCTTCATATCTTTCTCCTTCCTATTTTGATCTTGGTGTTGGTCTTCAACTTCTTGTGGTCTAGTCCTGTGTTTGTGTTTGGGGCTATTATCTGAAAGACCTTAAAATGGGAAACCAACTAAAACCACGGGTCCGTTCTCGCGGATTGCAAGTGGACTTGCCTGAATAGTTAGCTACCCTTCACACTGGTTAGGCTACACAGTAGTTAGGACTACAATGTCGACGGGGACGTCGAAAAGGTGTGGCCAAGCAAAGTTCTGATGCGAAATCATTTCCACAATGAGTTAAGTCTCACACTGTTTTCACATATTACATACAGGGATGTTTATTCATGATTGAAGTGTGTGTAATATAGTGATGAGATGAATAACCAAGTACAGCTTCACTGTGAGTGTGGTGTGGGAATGACATGAGAGCCCAGACGTGCTAAGGCTAGCGTTTTCGAACGTACACAGTGAGAGTGAAGGAAGGTGAGAGAAGGATATAAATTCTGCATATGTTTAAGTCTTGGGGATATATATATATATATATATATATATATATATATATATATATATATATATATATATATATATATATATATATATATATATATATATATATATATATATACGTCTGAGAGATGTGGCATCTCTTAATATCGTTGATCTGTCCTGGTTCTCAGGGGCTGGGCAGTAGAGGTGCAGATTACTCTTAGCTCTCATCTGAAGGAGACGCCCTATTCCCTTGTCCTCTGTTGTCACCGCTGTATTTACTGTGGCACAATATAGAGGGAGCAACACACCTGCTCCAGTTTATTCTGATTCACCTGCATGCTACCTTGCTCCTGTTTCACAAGCTCATCCCCACCAATCTCGGCGGCATTGTGGCAGCAGAGACTAGCCGTGGGAATGTTTGGTGGTCAGTTTTGGAATGCAGTGGAGTCTATATCATACAGCCAGCGTCGCAGGGCAAGGTCAAAGTTTTGACGATTCGACTCATTGACTGACGCAGTTACATTCATTTTCGACCAAACTTGGTGGAAGTGTTGAGGATCGGCCAATGATGAAGAGAACTGATTTAAGAATAATAGCTCAAGGTCAGGGTCACACTGTCAGGTCAACTCAAACAGTTTTGATCCGATTTGGAGTAAACCTGCCAGGAGTTCTGTGGGATAGGCACGGATGAAGAAATTCGATCTTGAGAACGATCGATAGAAGTTTAAGGTCACAAGACAAAGTAAAAGTCTCTGATGAAACTGGTTTAAGCAAAATAGTTGTTCGGCTTGAAGAATTTCATTACCATGACTGACACTTTTCTTCCTACCTGTAAACCTTCTTGACATTTGTCTGCTTCATTCATGCAAACACTCATTTATGCTGCAAAACGTATTTAGCGCCACAAAGTTTATGCACGTTATTATGTATATGATATGTAATTTACACGTAAGTTTTTTGGGCTATTTGTATATTACGTATTACATCTTTGACACGTTGATCATAGTATTCTTTACACGTTCATGCAGAAAATATTCATGTCCTACATGCCTTACGGCGGCACGGTTACTCATGATTCATGTAACTTGCTGTTACTTTGTATAATATCACAGGAAATATTAAAGGTGAAAAAAAGTGAAAAAAAAAAAAAAAAGCAGAGATACAAAAGAGCATGCGATGGAAAGAGATTCTGAGTTCTACATCCAATATACATTCCTTTCCTCTACTCACAAAACATTTAGAGCTGATTGTTATGAAGTGTTTTGGTGCGTAACACCTTACCGTACGCCTTCTCGCTTTAGACTTGTGGCTAAAGAAAAAGAAAAGAAGAAAAAAATCCACATTCCTGCAACTCTATTTCATGATCGTTATGAAGGTCAGCAGGGCTTTGTCAGGAGTCTGCACTTACATAGCGATATCTATACTTTTTTCTAGTCGGTATTCTTAAAGCTGGGCTTCACTAGCATTTTGGTGCTGGGGCCCCTGTACCTTGTGCTTATGACTTTAGGTGAACCTGGGTCATCCCTACATTGTAAGATCCCCAGCGCTTCATGATAACTATAATTTTATCTTTTTAAAATGGATTTTTGTACATTGCATATAGTACTGTAACATATTGCCCTTATGGAACAAGGTTTTACGGTGTAGAAAGTACGATGTAGAAGGTATGAGACACATATATAAAATATATACAGCAAGTATCAGTAGAGCCCAACCTTTTTTATTTCTCTCTCTCTCTCTCTCTCTCTCTCTCTCTCTCTCTCTCTCTCTCTCTCTCTCTCTCTCTCTCTCTCTCTCTCTCTCTCTCTCTCTCTCTCGTGTGTGTGTGTGTGTGTGTGTGTGTGTGTGTGTGTGTGTGTGTGTGTGTGTGTGTGTGTGTGTGTTCTTACCTAATTGTATCTTTGCAGGAATGGGTCGAGCTCGTACTGTCTCGTGTATTAAACCATTTTTATCATACATATCCTGAAATTTATGACTTGTTTTGGCACACACTATTTCAGTCGGGAGTCCATTCTACTGACCAATTGCCCTATTTGGGAAACTAAATTTCTTTGCATCTTTATCGCCTCTCTTTTTATTTAGTTTTTTGGAGTGTCATCTTGCTGATGCTTCCCCATAGGTTACATATGATCATTTATGTCTATTTTCTCTTTCCCTGAGATGTATTTATATAGCATAATCATGTCTCCTCTTTTCCTTCTCTCCTGTAGTGTTGGTAAATTCAATTTTTCTAGTCTTTCTTCGTAGCTTAGATCCCATAAGCATGGTACCGAACTTGTAGCTGCCATTTGTACTTTTTCAATCTTATCTATGTGGTTTTTTAGATGATTCCAGACTACTGGTGCATACTCCAGGGTTGGTTTGATGAATGGTGTTATTATATTTCTCAGCATGTCTTCATTTACTGTATATTATGTGAATGCTATCCTTATATTAGCAAGCATTGTGTACATGGTACGTACCTTCTCACTGATGTGGTCAGCCGAAGATAGTCTGTTACTGGCAATCACTCCTAGGTCCTTCTCCCTTTCTGATACGTGTAGGGTTGATCTTCCTAACTTATAATCCAAATCTGGTCTTTTTTTCACTTTTACTAAACTTAATTACATGACGCTTGTCCACACTAGGTTCCAATTGCCATTTATTGCTCCATTCATGAAGTTTATTCAGTTCTTCTTGTGGCTGTCTGCAAGAATCTGTGTTAGTAATTTTCCTTTATGCTTTTGCGTCATCTGAAATGATATTTAGATAGCTTCCATTTCCACTGTTACTGTCTATGTCACTTATATATACCAGAAGCATAATTGGTGCCAGCATTTTGCTCTGTGGAACTCTACTAGTCACTTCCCTCCAAGATGAGTAATCTCCCTTTAGTACTGTTCTCATTTCCCTTTTTCTGAGAAAATCCTGCATCCAACAGTACAGGTTACCTTGGATACCTCCTTGAGAGTACAGTTTCCATAAAAGTCTTTGGTGCGATACTCTGTCAAATGCTTTCTTGAAATCTAAATACATACTGTCCGCCCGTCCTTCTCTTTTCCGTAATATTTCTGTAACTTTGTCATAGTAGCTTAATAGATTATTAACACATGATTTTCCTCTTCTAAACCCAAACTGCCTTTCTGTTATCATACTGTGTTTTTCTAGATGGTTTACCTAAACTTTTCTTATCAGCTTTCCTAGTATCTTACAACACCGGTCAGTGATACTGGTCGGTTGTTGAGTGGATTTTGTCTATTCACTTTCTTGAAGAGAGGAACTATGTTTGTTTTCGTCCAAATATCTGGTAGTTTACCTTGCCCTAAGGAGTCCTTGAATATTAAATATAATGATCTGCTCAACTCTTCGGTACATTCATGTAGCACCCAACTTGAAATTTCGTCAGGACCATGTGCTTTTCCTTTGTGTAATTTACTTAACTCTGCCTGTACTTCTTTTTTCTGATATTTGTATACCTTGTAATATGTGTGGGCATGCATGTTCCTTATCATCTCATTCAAAATTATTTTCTTTTGTAATAACTGATTGGAAGCTTTTATTTAGTGCTCCACAAATATCTTTCTCTTGTGTATAGATGATCCCCTTGTCCATAATGGAATATATTTTATATTTAACTTTGGTTTCGCTTCTGATGTAGCTGTAAAATAGCTTAGGTTGATCACTAATTTTGTTTATAATGTTTTCCTCCAACTGTCTTTGAGCCTTCCTCCTTATTGTTGTATAATTATAATCATTTCTTGCCTGTTTATAGCTGTTATATGCCCTCCCACTATTGTGTCTTCTGTATCTATTCCACTGCAAATTTCATTTTTCTTTAGATTTTTTACATTCGGTATTAAACCATTTCTTTGATAACATTTCTGTATCTTTGTGATGAGGGATGTAATTTTGGACTCCTATTTCTCAAAAATCATAAAATTTCCTACGTATAACATTTAAGTCTTGTCCTCTAAGCTCCTTTCCCAATCTGTTTCTAAGAAGTACTTCTTCAGGTCATGATAGTTACCTTTTTTGTAGTGTAGACGCTTTTTGTAACTCGCATTACTTGTAACTTCGCATTGTGATACTTCATTGTCACTTGTGTGTGTGTGTGTGTGTGTGTGTGTGTGTGTGTGTGTGTACATTACTAGGCAGTGTGGGTACAAATGAAATTTTGAAAACCAGAAATACATTTATTTTGTATTCCTACGTCTTGATGGTCTAGTACTTGGACTCCTAATCTTTGCAACAGGGTGATCACCCAGCTTCTTACAGGAAAATTTAGACTGAACCCTTATATTCCTGCAGACAAAAGAAACAATAAATACAAAAATGGAATGTTGAATAACGTTACCAAAGATATACAGTATTACGTACATTAGTTTTGATTATAGGTCTGTGTAAGAGAGCTCTGAAAGTTTTTGTAACTTACTCAGCTTAAGAGCGAAGTAATAATAAAGGGATTAATGAAAGCTCTGACTAAGCCACTCTCGTTCGAGGGGTGGCTGTTGATCTGAGTAAAATAATCGGAGATAACAAGAAGGAGCACTAAGAGTGCACAACATCCCCGCCTAGCAATAGGCCTGTGGCGGAACTTTTGACCTAGTTCTGTGACCTTTATGTTTGGCCAGTTGTGACTTGAAATACTTCATCTTTGCTTGACCAATAACCTCTCCACTAAGTGTGATCTTTGACCTTTTGTACTCGAATTTGAATAATTTAATCTTTGGTTGACCCGGCATCGTTCCATCAAATTTAATCTGAACTGAATAAGAACTTTTTTAGTTAAAGGACAGAAAGTTTGACATTGCCCTGTGACCTTAAATTTTGATTTTTTTTTTTTTTTTTTTCGAAATTTAACCACTTCACCCTTTGCTCACTCTCTGTTCATCTAAGTTATATCTAAATCGAATGAAAAAATATAAGTTGACCTACTCCTGACGTATTACCTTTGACCTTTTGGGGACAAGATCTATCATGCCTTTGACCCAGTGCAAAATGATACCCATCTTTGCAATGGCCGAGTCGATCGTTTTTGCCATTTTAGAGCTAGAGGGTCTAAGGAAAAAAAAAAAATGGCGACTTTCTGCCGATTGTGTTTTTGCGTGTATGGGTTATATTTTAGTTACTTTAGATCATTAAGTTATGGAAAAGCATGAGGATTAATGTTAGATAAAAATAATAATAATAATAATACCTCTGTTTGTGGATGTTACTAAAGATTATATTAGTTACAGCTTATGGGTGCGTCAGAACCATCCCGACATGAGCGTCTACTGATAATCTGATAGATGAACACAGATGGTCTAAGACAACTTTCATTAAGCTGGGAGCTTTAATTATTCTTCCACTGATACAGATTAATTATAATTAAACAAAGTTCAACTGACAATATGTATCTGCTGGTACTAGTGAGGACATTTTAAGCATGGTAAAAAAAAGCACTAGCAGATTATCAAAGAGCACACTAGTGCTCATGAGCGACAGTTTGGGAATCCCTGGTCTAGTGGGTTAAGGCGCTCCAACCAGATTTGACTCATGAGAGAGGTGGTTGAAGTTTACTACTTAAAAAATGCCACTCAGAGGCAAGGAGTTCGCGACTTTTTCTTAATTGCTTGGACTTAGTAACTTACCCCCGGGCCCCTTAGCTCCTGAGGGGGTAATAAAAGACTGGATGATAGAATACATAAAGCTTACATTAAACTCTTCTTGTCAGAGAACATCAACTCTTTGGCTGCTAGGATTTCTGTCATGAAGTCGTTTCATGTTACATAAATTAAATTTGTTGGTGTACTGACAACGGTAAAAGTTTTACTTGATGTCGTTTTTTAAAGCTTTAACTACTAGGATTTCTTTTACTTAAACCAACCGGTATTAGTCTAAAAAACCTAAATGGTTCTCCACGTGATATGGTTATACGATCAGACCGGTAGTTAATGGTTCCCTGGGTTGGAGGAAACCATCTGGGTTGCATTTAGTGTCGGATTATCTATAAGTCGCACTGCACAGTGAGCGAATGGTGGGCGCCCCTACTTATTATAAACGAAGGTTTACCACTCCGATGTTCCATTCAATCAATCATTGTTTTGCCCCATCAGTAACACAGAGCCCGAGGCTAGGGTACTCAATCCCGACATAATTATGAGGTGAAGATGACCAACCCGCTTGCCCCTGAGTGTCATAATGTAAACAATAACCCCATCCACCCTTCGGATGTAAACATACTGTATATGGGCCCTTCTGGTTAAAGTGCTGACTGAACTCAGTAGACTACCAGGCATTATTTGTTTATATGATTCACTCAGCGTAGTGAATGGTTCCCTGGATTTTAGAATATAATTTGACTTGTCACTCTCATCACTAATAGGCAGCACTACACTGAGTGAGTGGATGACGGGCACTCTCCGAATAAAGCTTTACTGAAAGATTACTCCGGAAGGGTGAGGGGCTGGGGCGAATGTGAACTTAAGTCATGTGTATTTCAAATTTCGCTTCAACCTGCTCTGATTTTGATAGTGTGCTATTGTTCGTTCACATTAACTTGGCCCAGATTTTCGCCCCTTTGCACTCTTCACGCAGCTCAGTACCAGGAAAAGACAGCACTATGACACGACATCCTTTTCATAGCTCTTCTTCTTGACTGGCATTATACAATATTTTAGTGTTAATCTGTTGCTACAACTTAGCACTGAAAATGGAGAGATGGCAATGCTAGGCTAAGTAAGAGTATAAAGAGTATTATAACTGAAGAATTA